>NC_088304.1:22345263-22386997 GCF_032854445.1 Liolophura sinensis
GAGTTGACCCACTGAAATAAAATAATGGGGTAAAATATGCAGGTTGTTTTCTGATATGTATTTCACTGGATGAAACAAAGTAAAAGTTGGAAAAGCAGTCGATCACATCTTAAGGTCCCTTACATGTACAATAGTGGTGAACAATATTAGCATTTACAGATTTAGTTATTTTCTTTACATATTTATTTGGTTGATGTTTTATGCCGAACTCAAGAATATTTAAACGACGGCGGACGGCATTATGGTGGGAGGAAACCCGGCAGAGCCGGGGGAAACCCAAAACCATCTGTAGGTTGCTGCCAGACCTTCCCATGTACGGCCCGAGAGGAAGCCAGGATGAGCTGGACCTGAACTCACAGCAACCATACTGGTGGGAGGCTCCCGGGTCATTGTGCTGTGCTGGGGTGCTAAACCCTAAGCCACTGAGGCCCCAGTTTTAAGTTACATCAATACAATGTATGCAAATGAGTTTAAATGACAATGCCTGGTGAAACTGTCAATATCTTTTATGTCTAAATTTTTCAGCGTGAAATTATGGCATACTTGTCTTAATTTTGGCATTTTAATACTTATGTCTAGGTGTTTCACACATCAAATAATATATGACCTGACTATAACAACATGAAAACATTTTACAATATTTTAGTTTCCATGGCAACTGATAACCAAACTAATAATTCTAAGATTCTAAGATTAAATATCTGAACTCCCTGTACCCAAGTATTTAACAGTTACAATCCATAAATAGCATACATATATCAGATATGTGAGTTTAGTAGTGTGTATGTGTATACAGTCCAAGTGTTCAAAAATCTTAAGTTTTATAAATGTAAGTATATCAGAATTTTAGGTCTCTAAAACATGATGGTTTTCTCACCACAATAGTGTTGTAATGTGCGCTGTCAATTCGAAGAACCACGCGTTTGTTCATCCAATCAGAGGACACAAAAAACTCCCTGTCATACCAAACCCAGCCAACGAAATCCCGCAACTGCTTGTCCTGTGTGATGTCATTAAAGCTGGAAGGAACGGGCATGGGGATGACTGGGCCTGACTGTAAAGAAAAAAAGTACCACCAATTCATTCATCAAATGCAAGCCTGGAAATAATTTTTAAGTTGGTGCAGGACATAACTAGCAAATGTTCCAGCTACCAGACTTTATTAAAAAGTTACTATGTCATTTTAAAGGCACATTTTTCCTGTGCCAAACAGCTGACACCTGACAAAATACTATTTGGTGCTAAACACTGTCATTGTGCTGCAGCTTGTTTCCAGACTTTGTTTATTTATTTATTTATTTATTTATTTCTTGATTAATGCCACGCCACCAACCTTTGGCAAGTAACTGGTGATAAACAGATTTGCACACCATATTAGTGGGAAACTAGTTCGACCCATCTCCCACCAACTGAAGTTGTCTTCAACTACATTAGACTGTGTAATCGCTCTTCCCAGAATGAACATAGGGGCACACTCTGGATGGCATGAAATGACCAGGTCACATAGTACGTTGAAACAATCCAAAAATGGAATAGAAATATAACTGATAATCCACCTTTTCATTTTGTCTGACATTGATCATGTTGATGTTTTTGTGGTTTTTCTGTTTTTGAAGGCTTTCCGATCATATAAATATGTCTTCAACAGGAAAAGTTGCCATAATAGACTACATTTTCCACAAATTAGAAGATTAAAAGGTTCTCTTTTATTTTTATATCCTGCTCCAAGATTGACATCTTTATGCTTTTCTTGTTTTCACATCTTTCCGATCACATACACGTCTTCAACAGGAAAATTGGCTTAAACAGTCCATTAACAAATTTTTCCCTTTTTAACTTTTACTTTTTATACCCCCCTCAGACAATGGAAAAAAAAAGATTTCACGTACAACGTAAAACATCGATGCAAATTGGTGCAGTCTAACACTGAAGAGTCAGGCTGTATTAACAGCCAGGCCATCTTACTTGACGTAACCGTCCTGCAAACCAATGCTTGTCGAAGCCCGTGTTCCGTGACGGAGACATGTCCGCCCGAAAATCCCACATTCCATTCAGCTCGTTGATCTGCCGACTCTCCGATTCTCGCGGATAGAGCATTCCCCCTTTCACAGCAGATGCATCTTGGAAACAAGCACAAACTGCTAAAATTACCATGACAACAACTTTCGCCTCAGGCATTTTTTCCGCCATTTTCATCTCGCGCCAACCGTATCACATGACATGTCACATGATCGGCCGGACTTTGCACCAGTTGTATAGAACAATGGTGACTGTCTCAGTCTATAGAAAAGGCATTAATCCATCATGAATGAGAGAATTTACAGTCACTTTACAGCCAATGACAATTTAAATACCTTTGGTAGCACAGCTGATGCACTCAACTCTTTGCTATGTACATATACACCTTGCTACCCCAGCTTGGCGCTCAGTAAAGAGAGGCTGGAACAAAAAAACATAACTGCTTGGCCCGGTATCAGTATAATCGGACTGGGTGGGGTGTCATGTCTGGTGTCTTCGGCATAGTATCTCATTCAGTGGCGGCAGCACTCTGCCGGCATGGCCAAAAGGAAACACGGTATATGTTGTCGCGCCCGACTCCCGGGATAATTGTTATTGCAGGAAATTGGGGCCTCCGTGGCTCAGTTGGTTAGCGCGCTAACGCAGCGTAATCACCCAGGAGTCTCTCACCAATGCGGTCGCTGTGAGTTCAAGTCCAGCTCATGCTGGCTTCCTCTCCGGCCGTACGTGGGAAGGTCTGCCGCAACCTGCAACTAGACAATGAAACTGCTATCACCATAATTGGTGGTATGTTCAATTCAGATTAAATAATATGCATATCCATGTATCACTGATTTCTAAGGTCATAAACAGGCACATGTAGTTATATGAGCTTGATTTATTTATTTATTTATTTATTTATTTGATTGGTGTTTTACGCCGTACTCAAGAATATTTCACTTATACGACGGCGGCCAGCATTATGGTGGGCGGAAACCGGGCAGAGCCTGGGAGAAACCCAGGACCAACCCTAGATTGCTGGCAGACCTTCCCACTTACGGCGGGAGAGGAAGCCAGCATGAGCTGGGTCATTACGCTGCACTAGCGCGATAACCAACTGAGCCACGGAGGCCCCTCGACGATTTGATACAGTGGGGATATGTAGATGGTTGCCTTATGATACAATGGGGCTATGAGATCTACTATGGAGATGTACGCTTTGGTCGTTTGATACGAGGGGATATAGGATAACCATGTGATGCTGTGGAGATGTTTCAATAAGATACGATGGGAGTGTGAGATAACCGTATGTTACTATGGAGATATAGATGTTGACCTTATGATATGATAGAGGCATGAGATAACCGTCTGAAACTGTGGATATACAGGTCGTTACCTTATGATACTATTAGGGTATTAGATAACCGTAGTAACTGTGGAGGTATAGATGTTGGCCGTATGATACAATGGGGATGTGTGACAGCCGTGTGATAATGTAGAGAGATGTGACCAGCCTGTGATACGATGAGGATATGTGACCACCGTGTGATACGATGAGGATATGTGACCAGCCTGTGATACGATGGGATATGTGACCACCATGTGATATGAGGTACGCGGCAACCGTGTGCTGCTGCGGAGATATAGATGTTGGCCGTATGATACGGTGAGGATATGTGACCACTGTGTGATACTGTGGAGATAGGTGACAACTGTGTGATACTGTGGAGATATAGATGTTGGCCGTATGATACGATGGGGATGTGTGACAGCCGTGTGACACAGTGGAGATATAGATGTTGACTGTATGATACGATGAGGGTATGTGTGATACTGTGGAGATAGATGACAACCGTGTGATACTGTGGAGATACAAATGTTGACCTATGATAGAATGGTGATGAGTGACAAGCGTGAGATACTGTGGAGGTATTAGTGTTGGCCGTATGATACGAAGGGGATATGTGACCACCGTGTTACTGTGGAGATATGGATGTTGGCCGTATGATATGATGAGGGTATGTGACCACTGTATGATACTGTGGAGATAGGTGACAACTGTGTGATGCTGTGGAGATATAGATGTTGGTTGTGTGATACGATGAGGATATGATACCACTGTGTGATACAGTGGAGATAGATGACAACCGTGTGATACTGTGGAGATATAGATGTTGACCGTATGATACGATGGAGGTATGTAACAACTGTGTGATACTGTGGAGATTGGCGACAATCGTTTGATACTGTGAAGATATAGACGTTGACCGTATGATATGATGAGGATATGTGACCACTGTGTGATACTGTGGAGATATAGGCGTTGGCCGTATGATACGATGAGGGTATGAGATAACCATGTGAGACGCTGGTTATGGACATAAAGACGGAATACGCGAGAGATAAATGTGTGTGGAGTGAGCATTTTTGGTTGGTTGGCAATGCTATGATTTGCTGGTATGGTTGTTGTTTTTTCGCTGTTCCTTACTGACCACTATGTTACAAGTCCATCTTTGACTTTATTAACGCAAAAGAAAATAATTAAACACTCCGTAGTGCCTGGGTAGTGTTTTTATGGTGTTGTTGCGATGTTGATTGTCGCATCTGGCGGCCATGCATTCACTGCGCTATGATTAAGTAATAAACACTACCGAGTGCTCCAATAATGGACACGTCCGGTATAGATGTGATTCATAACACATATGAAGACAAGAAATCGATTAAATCTATTTAGTGCCGGTATGTCACAAATTCACCAAATTTTAAGGATGTTAAGCCAGGTTAAAAAAAAACAAAAACACGTGTGTAGGCCACTTTTTTCGTTTGCAATCATAGTTATTTAAGTTTACATAAGGTAAATTAGCGCAAATAAGTAAATGGTCACGTTATTGTCTTACCTGTGATAAACATGAGTCATAATTACATTGTGATTGATATTCTTTGGTGATATTTTTTGGCTTTTAATAAATATTTAGTGTATGAACTGTCATTCGCCAAGTCTGTTTCTAAATACCGTTCAAAGAGTGTAAAAGTGACTGACAACTTTGAATTCAAAAAGCAGAAGACGGCCTCTTGTCGATTTACCTCAGTCAAGGTTTTATTAATACATTCTCCGAATGGAGCCTGAAATGAGCTGTATGTCATGCACAACATAATCTCAGTTTATAATTGTGTCTGACTGCGCTTAACCTAGGACAAGGGCCGTGTAATTATCCCGCTAAATAAGATCTCCTCCTTGGATCTACGAACAGTGGCTATCCAAGCGCAGCTGAGATACACATTTTGATTAACAAAGCCTGCGGCCCAGTTTAAGGATAACTTTTTTTTTTTTTTTTTTTTTTGATTGGTGTTTTACGCCGTACTCAAGAATATTTCACTTATACGACGGCGGCCAGCATTATGGTGGGAGGGAACCGGGCAGAGCCCGGCGGAAACCCACGACCATCCGCAGGTTGCTGGCAGACCTTCCCACGTACGGCCGGAGAGGAAGCCAGCATGAGCTGGTCTTGAACTCACAGCGACCGCATTGGTGAGAGGCTTCTGGGTCACTACGCTGCGCTAGCGCGCTAACCGACTGAGCCACGGAGGCCCCTTAAGGATAACTTTAAAATTAGCACAGAACATTGATTTAATTCGTTCGTTTGGAACATTCCCCGTGTCTTTCCGTCATTATTGAAAACTGCAGACTGCATGCTTCTCTTTGCTTGAGTCCGTCCTCATTTCTTACTTCGTAACAGTCTGATACAGACGGAACGTGTAATTCCTCCTTGCGCCATTATATAGTTGGTGAATGTAAGTGCTTGTCCATCACATCGAGTCAAAAATCATTAGGTGATCTGCTGTTTGCTATCTCCTTTGTCTACCATTTGAAATTTACCAAGTGTGATATTTTAATTTTATTTATAGGTGTGAACTTGAAAAAAAAGGAAAACACACACAGAACAATCTTAAATGCGCGGAAAGTTCCGTGTATTGTGTCGTGATCTGGTTGCAACAGATTAAATCAAATCAAGCCAGACCCAACTCAGTACATCGCAAAGATTTTATGTCACTTCTTTTTCTTTTTTATTTATTTATTTAATTTGTGCCATACTCAAGAATGTTTCTCTTATACAACGACGGCAGAATTATATGAAAAGAGGAAACAGAGTAGAGCCCGGCGGCTCCCCCCCCCCCGCCACCAAATCCTGGCAGAACTTCCCACTTACGACACTTCGTTTTCTGCCTTAATTCGATGGCTAAGCAAAAGTCTTCATATGGACTGTAATCATCATCTAGCCAGATATTTACTTACTCGAGCTGGCAAAGGAATGCGTCGCGTGTAGAAGCGATCTTATGCTACAAGAAATATATTCACATCACAATTTGTCTGTTCTCCAACATTATAAGGAAACTACTATTTGAATGGATACTTTGATTAATATTCATTAGCTATCAAGCCAGGTGTTTCAGTTATTACTATACCCGTTAGAACGAGGCAGTCAACGCAGCCACATGGTTTGATAAAATCTGATTTGATAAAATAAAGACGGATTGCAGAGGAAAATGTTCCTTCAAGTTCCCTCCCCTCTTTATCTCTCGGGGGCCTCCGTGGTTGAGTTGGTTAGCGCGCTAGCGCAGCGTGATGATCCAGGAGCCTCTCGCCAATGCGGTCGAGTTCAAGTCCAGCTCATGCTGGCTTCCTCTCCGACGGAAAGTGGGAAGGTCTTCCAGCAACCTGCGGATGGTCGTGGGTTTCCTTCAGGTTACGCCCGGTTTCCTCCCACCATAATGCTAGCCGCCGTCCTATAAATGAAATATTGTTGAGTACGTCGTAAAACACAAATAAATAAATTAACCATTATCTCTCTTCCAAGCCAGAAAGGCATTTATACGTCTTATTTGCTTCATCAACAAAACTTTGTCCATTTTGTTTGACACGAACTGCTTGCATTAGTTAAAGGAAGTATTCCCAAAGGTAAAAACATTGTTTCTCAGTTGACCGAGGATTTGCAGAGTGATTTCATTGCATTACATGTTGCAAAATATGAGTCAACACAGCATCCATGCATGCATACATACATACAAACATACATACATACATACATACATACATACATACATACATACATACATGCATACATACATACGTCATACATAGGCCTACATACATACATTCCGAGTGGTGGGAAACTTTTTGAGGAGGCCATTTCTACTGAGAAACACAGACAAAACACCAAGCATCTTGCAGCTTCAGTACATGTTTTCAAAGCACCAAATTTATTATCAGTACAATTCAAATCAAGATCATTTTAAACGTTATAGACTGAATAGTTAGTATGCATCCAAAATTGTGTTATAAATTATTATACAATCTATAATAAGTAATGTTTAAGCAGTGAGCATAGCTCACACTGTTTTTCACTTTTAGTCGCTGGTGTAATTACATGCTAAAATTGTGCTTGATCTCCATATCTATGTGTGTTTTGTAGGCCTATAAAATTTTCCGTCCGTACATCTTTATCATAATTTATATTGTTGGTATGTAGGTTAGGCCTATATACGTCAGCGTCAATGATGTTCATAAATATCCTGCTCTGGCCTTCTTGTCCAGAAGAGTAATCTCCCCTTACTACTCTTCAGGTTTGTTGGGGCGAGAACTTTACTTTCACTTTTAGTGGACTTTCCTACTAGTTACGTCAGACCACACGGATAATAGATAAACTATCCAGGGAGACACAGAAGGCATTTAGAATACTCCGGGCAGGCTGAGTTTGTTGACGAACTGAACAGGTGAGAGTACATTAATTTGTTAATTCGTAACGTGCTAAATTAATAACTAGGCCTTCATGAACGATTGGAAGATTGAGTGAGTGAGTGCTTGGAGTTTAACGTCGTACTTTGAAAGATTAATGACATGGCGATCAGGAAATGGAGAGTCAAAATGCGTGTATGATGTGAGATATGAACGATTTGTACACCGCGATGGACTAGGGCCTATTACTCCAAGATCAGCGTACCAGTATAGCAGATAAAGGTACATGCTGATGTAAACGTCAGAAAAATTCATAAATCCGTGACAGTTTATAGCCACACACTGGTACTCTATACACAAGTATACTATGTGGTCACAGTTATTACCAGTAGTTGACTAACCAGTCGTGACTGCAAAGCCAAAGGGTCTGTGGCAAACCTGGTTGTTTTTATGAAAAATAAAATTCCAAGTGAATATCTACTTGGTGGGTTGACATCGATTTGTTCTAGGTAAGTTTAATGCGCGTGTGAACAGTGGCAAATGTTCCTGACCACAAATCCCACTGTCTGTAAATTTCTCAGTTGCGTTGGTGGAGAAGAATTACCTCATTTCGCAACCAAGGTCACCCACTGGTTCTTGAAAATACTTGACTTTTGATGAATTGTTTTCAAGACATTGAAAGTCATTAAGATGAGATAAGTCAAGGACGTAGCCCTACTTGATTTTTAAAATCATGTAGTGTTGAGTTTGAAATAGATCAATCGATAAGCTACCAAAGTAGTTCCCGTTAATGATAATCTCAACATGATTGTTTATACTTATAATCAGACTTGTCCTTGAAAAGTGCGTTCACAGCTGGGAACCCTGCAGGTAGCAAATAGTAGAAGTTGCTGTGTTATAATCTGAAATGGATTGTGAACAGATTTTATTTTGAGATCATTTTGAACAATGGTATGCAAAGTGTATTAGTGTGCATACATGTTGGCAAGGGTATATATTATGATGAACTAGAAATCAAAAGGGGCAGGGTGCAAAGGTGTATTTCTCAAAAAAGGGGCAAGTTTGGCAATTCCCCTGCCTGTCTATTGACATTGTGCATGACAAAAGCGACAGGTTTTGTAATTTCCCCTACCTATTGACAGTGTGCCTGATGAACAAGGGCAGGTTTGGCAATTTTCACTGCCTATCTATTTATTGACATTGTGTCCAACAAAAAAAGGGCGTATTTTAGGAGAAGAATGCAACACCCTAAAAAAAGCCTAGAAGCCTAGCTACAGGTTTTGGTTGTAGACTCTAGATAATCTTGAGCCCTGCATGAGTTATGTATGTCCTGAAGAAGTGCAGCCAAGGAATCTTGCCTGACTGCCATGACGTTTGGCATTTAAATTTGTGCTTACAGCCAAGAACATCTTCATAGTTAGAAAGCTTCATGCATGTTACCGGTACTTGATTTATTTATTTATTTGATTGGGGTTTTACGCCGTACTCAAGAATATTTCACTTATACAACGGCAGCCAGCATTGTGGTGGGAGGGAACCGGACAAAGCCCGAAGGAAACCCAAGGCCATTCACAGGTTGCTGGCAGACCTTTCCATGTATGGCTGGAGAGGAAGCCACCATGAGCTGTGCTTGAACTTACAGCAACTGCATTGGTGAGAGGATCATTACGCTGTGCTAGTGCGCTATCCAGCTAAGCCACGGATGCACACACTGGCACTTGAAGTTGTAGATGGATGCCATTGAGTTGTTGTTGTTTACATGTCATGTAGACGTAGTTCAGACTATCTGATCATCAACTTAAACTTCAGACTTTTAACTAAGCATTTTACCACCGTAACACTGTACAATGATAACATTGAGGAATCAGGTTACATTGACCGGTGTATACACATACATGTTTACACGTGCCCAGTGACAAAACTATCTTGCCCTGCCCTTTCTAGAAATGATAAATCTTAAAAGTTCAACGCCATCAGGGTGCTATCAAAGATAGTGTAGCAAAGATCTGATTACATTTACCCTAATCTGTGATACATTTTACACATGTATGTAGGTTAACTGGATCGTCTAGCTGTTAGATCAATATCTCTATGTGAAGTTCATGTAAACTCATGCTTAATCTGGGGTATAGCCCAGTGCAACACGTGTTGCTGGGTGGCGGGTGCATACATTGTTTTCCTGTCAACACGGCAAATTTAAAGCCATCCACTGGTTATTAGTCAGGTAAGCTCAGAAATTAGCATACACTTCGTGTAATTTACAAATATTAACCATTTGCTTCCTGTGCAAGCAGGTAACAGCTGAGCTGTGGGGTGGTTAAAACAAGCCTGTAGGCCTTCTGTAAAAAATTCATTGCTGAGTGTTAAAATGAAGGGTAAATCAGCAGAGATTCCTTTTTTATGTGATGATATAAAATGGATAAGATAGGGATTTTAGAGAAATTAATGAGGAAAAATCATTATATTAAAAGCTTAAAAGTACCAGTAAGGGCCATTTTTGGAATATCAGTGTTTGGAGGTTATTTGTACCCAACAGATATACTTTTGGAACTGGAACTGGAAATTTTAAATTTAAAAATCCCAAGATAATTTTTATTAATACATCCTCAAAACTTTAAGTTATAGGCCCAAAGATTTCCTCTCTAATTGTGTTAAAAATATTAACTCATATTTGTTAATCAGAAATGGCTGTGTGAAACGAGCCCCATCACATTATGTATTTTCCAAAGTAACTTTATTTATTTATTTATTTGATTGGTGTTTTACGCCGTACTCAAGAATATTTCACAGATATGATGACGACCAGCATTATGGTTGGTGGAAACCAGGCAGAGCCCAAGGGAAACCCACAAACATCCGCAGGTTGCTGACAGACCTTCCCACATACGGCCAAAGAACTGGCTGTTCTGGTACATATAAATGTAAATACAGTACATGTTATGTCAACCGTTATTCATTTCTAAATGCCAAGTTGTGATGCTCAAAGCAATGGTCAACCGTTTTATAGATTCTGTCATGAGCCACTGTACATACATTTTTACCTCGCTGTGCGAAGTAAGGAGAGGTATTGTGAAAGAGGGATCGGATGCTGTTGGTGGGGGTGGCAGTGTCCAGTTTGGTTAAAGTTTTTGACCAATCATAGGGTTGCAGTGGCCACCCAAAGTACATAGATAGTCAGTCATTGGTAGCGATTTGAATATCAAAGACCAAGGAAGTCTTTCACCTCATAGTTCAACATTTTGTTCAGCTATTCACCCGGTTGCGCTTGCCTTCCATAGTACATGGATTGCCTAATGCTGTTTGTGATTTGCACATCAAAGACCTCTGTGGTAAAGTTGTCTGTTAGCACTGCAATGATTTTTAACTCCATAACATATGAAGTCACTGCTCTGCAATCTTTACGCATACCATAAACAGTCATAGTTGTGATAATTATAGTAATTCTAGTTATTTCTATGTTAATAATAATATTATATAATTAGAGGATAATATCTCTGTATGACAGCGTCAATCATTCTACTTTTATTTTTTGGTTTAGAGGTCAATATTTGAATGTATCACGTGACTTGAACATTATGCAGTTGTACAAACTGCTCAATCAGGCAAGCTACCTGTATTCTCTGATTGCCTTGTTTAGGTTCTTTCACGAGTCACTTTACATGCAGTTTTGTACAGAGTATAGATTGTCAGGTACATGTAGGTTGTCTGTCTCAAATTGCAAATGCCTTGACCATTGAAGAATCAAGCTCTCAGTTATGCTGGGACTATAGCTTCAATGTTGTGATTCTCCTTTCCTCCACTGATAAACCATATTGATGTTAGTTATGAATCATTGAGTATGGCATTCAACTTACAACAACACCAGCCAGAAAAGAAGAGCAATTATCATGTGGAGGGTATTGAACTTGGAAGCATGGTTTGCTAAGAGTCATGATCAGTAAATGTCACATACTTATCTCTGATATACATAAACACCATTCCTAGATGTAACCATAGCCTGTTCTCTGTGTTTCTAACTGTCCATGTGCACCGTTGTGTATTTTCTTCATATCATTTCGAGCAGTAATTTTTTTTCTGGCTTTTGTACTTGAACCACTGAGCACCAGTGTGTATGGATGTATTTACATGTATTCTGTTGAGTTTTAGACTTCAGATGATCCTGCACTCTGAGTTGTGTCATAGTGCAGAGGTCTATATTCTGTTGAGTTTTAGACTTCAGATGATCCTGCACTCTGAGGTGTGTCATGGTGCAGCGGTCTGTATTCTGTTGAGTTTTAGACTTCAGATGACCCTGCACTCTGAGGTGTGTCATGGTGCAGAGGTCTGTATTCTGTTGAGTTTTAGACTTCAGATGATCCTGCACTCTGAGGTGTGTCATGGTGCTGTTGTGTCTTAGACTTCAGATGATCCTGCACTCTGAGGTGTGTCATGGTGCAGAGGTCTGTATTCTGTTGAGTTTTAGACTTCAGATGATCCTGCACTCTTACGTGTGTCATGGTGCAGAGGTCTGTATTCTGTTGAGTTTTAGACTTCAGATGATCCTGCACTCTGAGGTGTGTCATGGTGCAGAGGTCTGTATTCTGTTGTGTCTTAGACTTCAGATGATCCTGCACTCTGAGGTGTGTCATGGTGCAGAGGTCTATATTCTGTTGAGTTTTAGACTTCAGATGATCCTGCACTCTGAGGTGTGTCATGGTGCAGAGGTCTGTATTCTGTTGAGTTTTAGACTTCAGATGATCCTGCACTCTGAGGTGTGTCCTGGTGCAGAGGTCTGTATTCTTTTGAGTTGTAGACTTCAGATGATCCTGCACTCTGAGGTGTTTCATGGTGCAGAGGTCTGTATTCTGTTGAGTTTTAGACTTCAGATGATCCTGCACTCTGAGGTGTGTCATGGTGCAGAGGTCTATATTCTGTTGAGTTTTAGACTTCAGATGATCCTGCACTCTGAGGTGTGTCATGGTGCAGAGGTCTATATTCTGTTGTGTCTTAGACTTGAGATGATCCTGCACTCTGAGGTGTGTCATGGTGCAGAGGTCTATATTCTGTTGTGTCTTAGACTTGAGATGATCCTGCACTCTGAGGTGTGTCATGGTGCAGAGGTCTGTATTCTGTTGAGTTTTAGACTTCAGATGATCCTGCACTCTGAGGTGTGTCATGGTGCTGTTGTGTCTTAGACTTCAGATGATCCTGCACTCTGAGGTGTGTCATGGTGCAGAGGTCTGTATTCTGTTGAGTTTTAGACTTCAGATGATCGTGCACTCTGAGGTGTGTCATGGTGCAGAGGTCTGTATTCTGTTGAGTTTTAGACTTCAGATGATCCTGCACTCTGAGGTGTGTCATGGTGCAGAGGTCTGTATTCTGTTGTGTCTTAGACTTCAGATGATCCTGCACTCTGAGGTTTGTCATGGTGCAGAGGTCTATATTCTGTTGAGTTTTAGACTTCAGATGATCCTGAGTACTGAGATACGTCAGTGTGTAGAGGTGCATATTCTGTTGTGTTTCAGACATCATATGACCCTGCACTCTTGAGATACATCAGAGTGTTGAGGCATATATTCTGTTGTGTTTTAGACTTCTGATGTCCCTGTACTCTAAGGGGTGTCATTGTGTAGAGGTTTGATGTGTTTTAGACTTAGATGATCCTGAGTACTGAGATGCGTCAGTGTGTAGAGGTCTATATTCTGTTGTGTTTCAGACTTCCCGTGACCCTGTACTCTGAGGTGTGTCATTGTGTAAAGGTTTATGTTCTATTGTGTTTTAGACTTCAGATGATCCTGAGCCCTGATGTATGACATTGTGCAGAGGACTATATTCTGTTGTGTTCAGACTTTGATTGACCCTGCACCCTGAGGTGTGTCATTGTGTAGAGGCCTATATTCTGTTGGTGTTTACACTTCATGTCACCCTGCACTGGATGAGTGTGTCAGTGTTTAAAGGATGGTGTATATTCTGTTCTGTTTTAGACTTCAGATGATCCTGAGCACTGAGGTGTGTGTAGAGGTGCACTGTATATTCTGTTGTGTTTTATACCAGTTCTCCAGATGCGCACGGATGTTTTTGAGTACCAAGATGTTTCAGTCTGTAGAGAGGTGTATTCTGTTCTGTTTCCGACTTTAGAAGATCCTGCATACTTGGGTGTGTCAGTGTGTAGACAAGTATGTTCTGTTCTGCTTTAGACTGTAGAAGATCCTGGGTGTGTTAGTGTGTAGCAAAGTATGTTCTTTTCTGTTGTAGACTTTAGAAGATTCTGCATACTGGGGTGTGTCAGTGTGTAGACAAGTATGTTCTGTTCTGCTTTAGACTGTAGAAGATCCTGGGTGTGTTAGTGTGTAGCAAAGTATGTTCTTTTCTGTTGTAGACTTTAGAAGATTCTGCATACTGGGGTGTGTCAGTGTGTAGACAAGTATGTTCTGTTCTGCTTTAGACTGTAGAAGATCCTGGGTGTGTTAGTGTGTAGCAAAGTATGTTCTTTTCTGTTGTAGACTTTAGACGATTCTGCATACTGGGGTGTATCAGTGTGTAGACAAGTATGTTCTGTTCTGCTTCAGACTTTAGAAGATACTGCACTCTGAGGTGTGGCATGGTGTAGAGGCCTATATTCTGTTGTGTTTCAAACTTTAGAAGGTCCTGCAAGTTGAGGTGTGTCAGTGTGTAGCAAAGTATATTCTATTCTTTTTCAGACTTTAAAAGATCCTGCACTCTAAGGTGTGTCAATGTGTTGAAGTGTACATAAATATTCTGTCCTTTTTCATACCTAGGTCATCTGATTGTTAGAAGCCAAACAGACAAATCTGTGACGGGAAGAGAATATACCAAGGAATGTATGTTTATGTAACACCACTGTTTCTGTGAAAACAGGTAAACAGTAATAAATATATACTAATTTTCTCATCTAATGGATAACTTAATTTGCATGTTAATTGTTAATGCAAGATACCCTTGAAACACTCACTAATGCGGTCGCTGTGAGTTATAGTCCAGCTCATGCTGGTTTCCTCTTCGGCCATATGTGAGAAGGTCTGTCAGCAACCTGTGGATAGTAGTGGGTTTCCCCGAGCTCTGCCCAGTTTCCACCCGCCATCTGTCGTATAAGTGAAATATTCTTGAGTACGACGTAAAACACCAATCAAATAAATAAATAAATAAATTAATGCAAGATATTTTTCTTTGAAATCTTATCGTGTGTTTGACTGAAAATTTAATATACTACAGAAGATAAACAATACATGAATTTCTGATTAATGAGGTTTATGTAAAATTTAAGAGATTTTAAGAAATATTTTGGTATGTGAAAGATAAGTGTAGCTGTCCATATCAAAATGTGGGTGTGATCGTTCTTATTTTGGACTCCTTGGCACGAGTAAATGACCAGTCATTTTGACCAGTGGATGCACCTGTATACATTTATTTGTGTAACTCACAAGACTTTTAAGTGATGCTAGGCTGCACTGAAATAATATTTAAATGCTGAATGTTAATCTTTCTGTTTTTTCAGAGGATCGTGTCTGGCTCTCATATTTCCACTAACTTCATGAGTGATTTACTCTAGAAGTCTGGCCAGCCTTCAGAGGTTCATCTGGAGCAGTTGTGTTGTAAAACTGGCTTCAAAGGTAAACATTTAATGTATAGAGCTTGACAAGGGTTTTAACATTTGAGGATTTTAAGTAACGGCTTGTCTCAAGCTGTAAATATTAGAAATCTTCCACTGAAAATGTTTCGCCGAGCCATCTTTCAAGTTCTACACCACATTTCAAAATATTTCAGTAATTGAATGCTTCACAGTGGGAGAAAACTGGGTACCCTGCTTTTTAATGGCCCAGATGATATTGTCCAGCTGTATGTTTTTTAACTTTACCAGAGCTGCAGTCGGTTACATGTTTTTCCACGATTGTTTTGATTTCCGGCAGCAGTTTACTGCTGTTCTGAACCATGGAATCACATATTAGGGTGTGACAAATTCAATATGTGAATTAAAATACACTGCACACAGGCAGAGAATTTTGAAGTTTTCCATGCCAAGAGCTTTTATTTTATTCATTATTGTCTATCATCTTATTATACTCATCAACTCGTGGGCTAACTTCATCCTTACATTATTTTAATATCTGACTGCAAACTTCATCTTTACATTATTTTGATATCTGACTGCAGACTTCATCTTTACATTATTTTAATATCTGACTGCAAACTTCATCCTTACATTATTTTGATATCTGACTGCAAACTTCATCCTTGCATTATTTTAGTACCTGACTGCAAACTTCATCCTTACATTATTTTGATATCTGACTGCAAACTTCATCCTTACGTTATTTAATATCTGACTGCCTTGGATACAAACTTCTGTTTATTGTGTAGGTATCTGTCAGGTAACAAGAAACTGAGATGTCGTCTATCCTGGAAAGCTTGCAAAGGGAAGCCGCTTCTGTTCTTCGCTCGGATGATGTCCGGGGCAGTATGATAGATGTGACCAGCAATGATGCAGGCTCTCAGAATTCTCAGAAAGACACACATCCACCTACTGAGGAGAAATCCCTGTCAGCTACCTGTGCCCCAGCAGCTGCTAGTACCCCAGCAGGAAATGCAAGGAAGGGAAGGGGTCGGAGACAGCCCAGGAGGAGGAAGTCTTCAAGCTCAGTAGAATGTGACAAATTAGCTGCCCCAATAGGGGCTCTCTTCGTGGAATTCCCAGGGAAAATGCATGGAATGGATTTCAAGGCACACCTGCAGAAAAGAATTGCTAAGGGCCCACACTTCACCTGTGATCTACTGTCTCCTGCCCAGGATGCTCCAACAACTGCTGTTAAACTTACTTTTCCAAGCCAGAATGCTGCGAAGTCAGCTTGTCGAATGCTCAAACAGAGCAATTTGAGGGAAAACACCATCCATGTGAAGTGTGTATTCACTGCAGTGCAGCTAACAGGGTTCACGTTCAGTAATGAACAGGCATTACCAAATTTAGAAAATGTCCAACGTACACTTGAGGCAAAAATCCGTAAGCAGCTGGAAAAGCACGATCTTAAGATGCAACAAGCACAACAAAGGCTTCAACAGCTCCAGGTGCGCAAACACATTCCTTTAGAGCAGTATGAACTTGTGTTAGGTGAGCGGAAGACGTTAGAAAGCAAGGTCACAGAACTTCAGCAGCAGCGTGATGAATTCGTTCTATGTGTTGAGCAGCTTATTGACCTGCAAAAGTTTGACAATATCAACACTAAGCTGCAGCAAATCCGACTGACACTGGGAATAGAGATGACACGATTGGACAAGTCCTTTCCAATCTATGCTAGAAGAAAAGAGATTGTAGATGTAGTCATGAATAATCCAGTGTCTATCGTTTTAGGGGAAACCGGCTCTGGGAAAAGCACACAGATGCCCCAGTATTTGTATGAAGCAGGTCTGGCTGAAACAGGCGTCATTGTCTGCACCCAGCCACGGAAAATAGCAGCCACCAGCCTAGCCACTCGCGTGGCGTCAGAACTGATAGGTAGTGTGGGACAAACGGTGGGCTATAAGGTGGGCATGAGGCAGAAAACATCAGCTCTGACAAAAATCGTGTACATGACCGACCATATGCTACTGAATGAGATCCTCGACGACCCAGTTCTCTCCAAGGTGTCATGTGTAATCATTGATGAAGCCCATGAACGAAGCATTTACACTGACCTTCTGCTGGGCATGGTCAAGAAATGCATGGCGGTTAGGCCTGAACTGAAGGTGGTCATCACATCGGCGACTATTGACCCAGACGTCTTTGTTCGCTATTTCAAAGGATGTCCAGTTGTGAAAGTCTCTGGCCGGACTTTTCCTGTAGAGGTCATCTGGCAAGATCCTGCACTGTCTGTTCCGTTTGAAAATCATATGCAGACAGCCGTAAATGTTGCAGCTGACATCCACCAGGTGGAAGCAGAGGGAGACATCCTAGTGTTCATGACTTCTCCCTTGGAAACAGAAAAGTGTTGCAGTTTACTGGATGAAAAACTTAAGCCCAGAAATGACTTCAAATGCCTTCAAATCCACGGTAAACTCCAAGCAGAGGAGCAGCAGGCAGTTTTCCAACCATTGGCCCATGGCATCAGGAAAATTGTGTTCGCAACCAACAGTGCTGAAACTTCTGTGACCATTCCTGGAATTAAATATGTGATCGATTCTGGACTGGTCAAGGAAATGAAATACGACCCAAAGAAGAGTCTCAGCTCTCTGGATACGGTGGTTATAAGTAAATCATCGGCCGAACAGCGGAAGGGCAGAGCCGGGAGGATGTCGCCAGGAAAGTGTTTCAGATTATACACGGAAGAGGACTATGAAAAAATGAAAAGCAGCTTGCTCCCAGAAATACTTAGGGTTCATCTGGCACAAGCTCTGCTTAAGCTCATGGATTTGGGCGTTGACCCTATGGACTTTGACTTTGTCGAGTCACCTCCACAGGCAGCTCTGGAGAAAGCCATAGAATCGCTTGAAGACCTTGGAGCTTCTAAAGGCAGAGTTATTACCGAACTAGGGAAAAGACTAGCTCTGTTACCTTTCGAACCTCGCCTGGGAAAGTTCCTCTTAACAGGTATTGACTGTGGCATTGCATATGAAGCTATTTCCCTGGCAGTGTTGACAACCATGGGTTCTTCAATATTCTATCGAGCGGGCACTGACGCTGAAAAACATCAGTCTGACCTGAAGAAGACAAGATTTTGCCATGAAGGAGGGGATCACTTCACAATGCTAAGTGTGTATCAAGAATGGTTTGCCATTCCGGAAAAGGAGAAGAGTAAATGGTGTGTCAAAAACAGCATCAACGGCCGTTCCATGCGCATGGTGCGGGAAATGGCGAACGAAGTAATCACTGTGCTTAAGAAGGAAATGAAACTGGAAGTGAAGGTTTCCTTTACGGAAGTTTCAGAAAGCCACCTGAAATTAAAGAAGATCATTTTTCAGGCATCAAAGCAAAACTTGGCTGTTTACCTAGGTCATCCAAAAGCAGGGTACTTTGCCCCTAATCCAAACCAACAGGCCCAAATCCACCCATCGTCAAGCGTCATGGTGCTGGGTGGGAAGAAGCCAGAATGGGTTCTGTTTGAACAGTTGATAAACACCAGCAAGGATTTCTTCACCTCTGTCTCTCCAGTCGATCGTGATTTAGTTTTGACAGCTTACGGCAAAGGAGAACTGTGCTTTGATCCGAGTCTGGTAGAAAAAATGAAAGTGAGTCCTGTTCTGACCATGGGCCTTGGACGATTTTCATTTATGGAGTTTGTTGGCCGACGTTTTTGTAACCTGAAGCAAATTGAAACTGAGGTGATGTCGGAATTCAATGTGGAAATAGTCTGTGTGGATGCAGATCGAAAACGCCTAGAGATTCAAGTGCATGTCAGTGGGAATAAGGCAGGCTGTGTGAATGACGTTGTAGATAGAAGGCTTGGGCCAATTTTTGGCAACCTCAGGTTAGCTGATCGTGAGATTCCGTTGCATGAAAAATCTGCGGGTGTCCGGGCTGTCCTTGGGAGAGGCGGTGTGGTGTCAAAGCTTCTGTTCCCGGGTGAATACAGAACTGTGTTTATCGATGAAGTTTCATCCAGTACAGAGCTCACTCAAGTTAGAGAATGGCTTGAAAAATATGGCACTGTGGTCGAAGTCAATCCGTTTCTTAAACGACTCAAGACACATCCTCAGAGATGGGGTACTGTGACCTTCAAAAGCCCCGAGAGCGCAGTGAAGGCGGTGGAAGATAGGATGGACTCTGATGTGGCTAGGGTAGTTCCCTGCGCTTCACCCGGTCGTGTTGGGAAGGTGGGAGAGTTCACTCTGAAGGTAACACTGACTCGTAGAGAGCTGAGAGGATTCGGATTTATTACTCTTACCAACCCTGAGGACATGCCCCGATTATTGCAGTATGATAGTATTCTTGTTGACGGATTTCTGTCAAGGGTCAGTATCAACAAGACGGATGGAAGTAATATTCATGTGTCCCGCCTTCCCAGAACAGCGAGTGAGGAGAAGGTGGCGGAAGCAGTCCGTCAGCGCCTGGGCGCGCTACCGGGTGAAACTCTTGTGAAAGATATAAGACTAATCAGAGAAAGAGGCAGTGAACCAAGCCCTGGAGAGACCTCAGCTATGAGAGAATATCTGGAGACCAGGCTGTCAGAACTGTGTCCAAACAAACAAGTGACCATCGAGGTAGTAGATCCGACAGCAACGAGTGTTTTTCAAACAGCCTACCTTAAGATCGCTAATCCAAATGACGGATTGGAAGTCTTCAATGAAATAAAAGGCAAACTCTTCATCTGTAGCAAACCTCTAAATGTGCAACAGGATTTGTCATCAGATGTATTCATTCCTAAATATTTGCTCGGAGTTCTAGAGACGGAACTGAAGACCTTGCAAACAAAGTTCAACACATCAGATCTATATGGAAAAGTAAACATTAACATAAAAAGAAGTAGAGCTGGTCATTGCTATGTCAGAATTAAGAGTGAAAATCCTGAGTCCCTAGCTGTTGTGAAGAGAGACTACGATGCTCTGTTGGAAGGCAGATCTCCGGACCTATCCGAGTTTGGTCAAGCTGTTGAAGGCCTGTTCAGAAAAGAAGGCAGAGATCGCCTGAATAGTATCGAGAAGTCGACAGATACAATCATCCGCACGAACTTTTATTTACAGCGAGTTTCGGTGATAGGAAGCGATGAGAACTGTCAAAAAGCCTTCGATAAAATCAAGGGCTATGTCAAGTTACTGGTGAACTACCCCGTACAGAGCACACCATTGTCAGGGAAAAACCGACCAGTAGGTCTCATGAAAAAACTATTGAGTAAGTATGGGCTTGACCTTGCCAAATTTCGACAGGAGTCCGGCGTTGAAGCCGTGGAGTTGAACTTCAGGCGTCAGCTATTGACCACAACTGGTACTGAGGAATCCTTGAAGAAAGCCGTGGCTCTCGTACAGGAATGTATCAGCCAACTGGCGACTAAAAATGTCATGCCAGCAAAGGAAGAAGACGAAAGTCCATTGGACTGCGTGGTGTGTTTCTGTCCTATAGATGAGATTGAGCTGTACCGCCTGAATCTTTGTGGCCACGCCTATTGCTTGGACTGCATCAAACTACAGGTACGCACCGCGATTGACACGCGAGACCTGCCACTGAGCTGTGCTTATGAAGGTTGTGATCAGAATTGGTGTTGGAGAGATGTAGAGGAACTGGTTGTCGCAGGCGGAAGGAACATGGTGCAACTTGTTCGAGCCGCCATGGACAGGTATATCTCTGAGCGCAAGACAAGATTCAGCTTTTGCCTGACTCCGGACTGCCCAGGTGTCTTCCCTGTTAGCAAAGACGGCAAACTATTCCTCTGTGAGGGGTGTGATATGAGAATTTGTACATCGTGCCAGGTCCAGTACCACGATGGTCTGACGTGTGCAATGTACCAGAGTGAGAAGAAAGAACCTGGGATCGCTGAGTGGTTAGCAAAGGACAAGAAGAACAATAGACGGTGTCCAAAATGTACGACTCTTATTCAGAAAACCGGTGGCTGCAACAATGTAAGCTGCCGTGCTTGTGATGTTAAAATATGCTGGGTATGCATGAAAACTTATGCAACAGGTCAGCAGTGTTACGCACACCTGGCAAGCCAACACGGGGGATTTGGCGAAGAATATCAGGTGTAGAGAAGGCATGGGGGGATTTGGCAAAGAAAATCAGGTGTAAACAAGACACTGGGAATTGGTAAAGAAGATGAGGTGTAAACAAGAGACGGGGGATCTGGAGAATGATATCAAGTGTAAACAAGACACAGGGGATTTGGCGAAGAATGTCAGATGTAGAGAAGACATGGGGGGATTTGGCAAAGAAAATCAGGTGTAAACAAGACACTGGGAATTGGTAAAGAAGATGGGGTGTAAACAAGAGACGGGGGATCTGGAGAATGATATCAAGTGTAAACAAGACACAGGGGATTTGGCGAAGAATGTCAGATGAATAAGATACAGGGGATTTCATGAAGGATATCGGGTGTAAACAAGACACAGGGGATTTGGCGAAGAACATTAGATGAATAAGATACTGGGGATCTCGTGAAGGATATCGGGTGTAAACAAGACACAGGGGATTTGGCGAAGAATATTAGATGAATAAGATACTGGGGATCTCATGAAGGATATTGGGTGTAAACAAGACACAGGGGGTTTGGCGTAGAATATAAGATGAAAACAAGACACGGGAGATTTAACGAAGGATGTCGGGTGTAAACAAGACATGGGGGATTTGGTTACCAACATCCAAGGCAAAATCGTCGCTGTAAAATCCATAGTTTTAGTATATATACAAACACAAGCCAGTGAAAAGGACGGTACCATGTTTCCCTGTACTCTTAATAACATATATGTTCCCTAACATGACAGCTGATCGACCAGTCATATGAATGTGTAATGATATGAGTGTAAGGTTTCGCTTTTTTTTACTTATGCAGCGTGAGAATATTTTCATAGCTTATAATAATAATTTCGTCTCGTATAGTGAACATCAGATGTAGATGATTTCCTGTTGATGAGTTATTATTTATTAATTATGGTAGTTACTGCGGAGTTGTTATTATTGGGTTATTTTATTACTGTGACTGCGAACAATTACAGTAGATTCATATTACCGTGCATGTATTTTCAGATTAGCTATCAATGTATTTTGTGAATCCACTTAGTGGATATTTATTTGTCTGATTTTCACCTTAGTGAAGAATACTGATGTGCTTTATTTGGAATATCTGAAGAATCTAGCGTCATGAAATCAGAAGTATAGCTATTTTGTTATTTGTTCATGTCTTATTCTATTATTGATATACCTATGCATGTACTTAAAAGTAGGTGATGGGTTTTTTTTTTGTTTTGCTGGAGTGAAATACTGGATCGTGTCAATTTTTGTGGTACTTATTTTGCTCTGATAGTTTTACTTTCATATATATACATTGA
Source organism: Liolophura sinensis (assembly GCF_032854445.1). Classification (NCBI taxonomy): domain Eukaryota; kingdom Metazoa; phylum Mollusca; class Polyplacophora; order Chitonida; family Chitonidae; genus Liolophura; species Liolophura sinensis. The sequence goes on from NC_088304.1 coordinate 22,367,939, forward strand.
TATATGTCAAGCCCTGTTTTTAAACTTTAGTCATGTATATCAATAAGCTAAGATTCAAAGAATCTAAAGATTCTTTTAGATAAGTCTACCCAAGTTTATACTACCAGGCAATTTGTTGTTTCTTAAAATGAAGTGTTTTTCCAGTGTTATAATACGTCCCTAAGTTAGAATATGATCTAAATTTAGGTGACAAAATACAATGTCTGGAGTGTGTGAAAAAAGTTTCTCATTGAATAATGTGTTTTTGTTTTTTGGGGGTTTCTTGGTGAAAATTAGAGACCAAGAATATAGTTCTGAAGTGTAGTAATTAGGAGTTAATTGCGAATTTTGATATTTACCAAGAATGTAACCGTGCGAACTTAATCGTCCGAAAATTAGAAAAAAATATATTTCTGAAATGCAAGAAATTAAAGCATTTCAGGATTTGAAGATTTACTGTGAATTTTTATGTAAACTTTGTGTTTATGGAATTATTTATGAATTTTTATACTTACCAAGAATCATAGTCTGCAAATTGGAGGTCAAGCTTTTCTGAAGCGAGGAAGCATCGTATTTGGTAAATAATCTCAACATCACGTGATCTACATTTCTGAAATGACTGTGTTAAATAACTTCTAAACCAGTTGATCTACTTGGCTAGAAAAATGGGCAAATTTCTTCAGATATTCGGTAACATGGTGAGGCATGATAGATTAGTTTGTGATATTCCAAACTGATCAATGACTTAGATGAAATGTATAAATGTGTCGAATTGATGAACTTTCTTCATTCGTTTAGAAAGTTTATCTCCACCATTTACTGTGATTAAACCACTTTAAGATCGAATTGATATTTGTCTAGATACTGAACTGTTTGTGATGTACCCATGAATTACATTCTTATTATATTATATGTGATACAATATGTATCCCTGCGTGCGAAAGACTATATTTTTTGATTGGCAAGTGCTAACAATAAACTCTTTAAATTGACTGGAGGTTGTTGATTATTTATTAACTTGGTGATTTTTTCTTTCTTTTTTTTTAAATCTAATTTCATCGGGGAGCAATGTCTCAGTTATCACAGAGCGTGCCTTCCGGTACCCGATTATTCTTAGCCTTCCGACTAGAACTTGATCTGCAGCAGATAAGTCTGACGTCATGCTGCAGTTCTCGTCATAAGTCGCACAGTTTATAAGAATTGATAGTTTTAGTGTGTATGACGCGTGTGACGTAAACAGTCCGTGTCTACACAATGGCAGTGACAAGTGAAAACTGGAGCGGAGAAGAGGTTTCGAAAACTTTGTTCGTCAAATTATTGTTTACGATGAATATACCAGGCAAAAAAATGTCACTGTGGACGAGAAGAGAATGAATAAGTGCTTGGATGTAGGTAAAACAAGAAGATAAGGTGGGTAATTTAGCGTTAGCAACGTTGTTAGGAAGCTCTTAATGGTTTTAAATGGAGCGACTTCTGACTAGAACTGCAGCATGCCGTCAGACTTATCACTACATCAGGGTGGGTGAAGAAATTTGGCCCGCAAAATGTTATGTAGGAAAATACCTATTTTTAAATTGATGTCGGCGATAGTGTATTCGTTGCATTTGTGTAATTTTCAGGTTCCCAGATAGTCTTAGGTGTTTTTGCAGAACTCGTGATGTTTTTTGTACAACCTGGGGCTTACTGAGACCTGACGGAGTAGAAATAATGGGGGTTATGTCCCGTCATAAACGAGTTGTGTGTACATCCGATACCCTTGAGTGTAATGGTGGAAGGCATAATTTTCTTGTACATACTTATAAAGATCAAGCAAAGACACTCACAAAACTTTATATGCGACTTTCATATTTTCTTTTCTTCTTTTGACCTTGACGCTGGTGCTTTTGTTCATAAAAGCCAAACCAGAGGAAGACATTCTCAAGGGGTCTATGACCAGTTCTCCATGATCTCCCATATGTTGTTTATCCGTCTTCCCCATCCTCCCATCCCGCTGTGACCAATGAACATACGTATCCCAAGGTCTGTGTCCGGTTTCCTCGCACCATAATATTGGCTGCCGTCTTGTAAGTGAAATATTCTCGTGTAAGGCGTAATCAAATAATCAAATAAGCACAGTGTAGCCTCGTTATAGTCCACCGCTTTGGGGACAGGTTACTGAAGGCGTTATAGGTTGCCTCGCGCTATAATGAAATGACCGGTATATAGGGATACTGTCTATCTTACACATGAGCGGCCAAATCGCCCCAGCCACCCTGGCCATGGTCGGGGCAATAATTTCAAAAAAAAAATTGAAAAAGAAACCGGAGGAGAACTAAATAAATAGAGATTGTGTGTGTGTTTTTTTTTTACTCCAAATACGTATCAAGTCAATAACTTCAATAACGTTGTGGTAGGCCTACTATATTTTGAAGCTTGGTGTGCAGGCTGCTGTCCATGAGACCAACTATATAACAGCAATGTAGTATATTGAAAAGACAAAATGATTCGGAGAACCGGACTTGTAAGGACTGGTATTCGCCCGTCAGAAACTGGCTCTTTTCTGACGCAGGTTTGCAATGAGCGGACGCATGAGTGTCACACAATTAATTGAAATATAGTCTGAAGTTCAACGAACTGATTTACTACAGTTACAGGTCATGGTTTTGACAATGAACGAAGTTTTACCGATGCAAATTGTGTTTTGTCAAATGTTTTTTTTTTTATTTGTTAGTTCACTATAAATGCATGGGATTGTTTGTTACTAACTACCTTGAATTACCTTTAAATACCCATCGAATTCTATAATCTGCGGATGGTCGTGGGTTTCCCCCGGGATGTGCCCGTTTTCCAGACACCATAACGCTGGCCGCCGTCGTATAAGTGAAATATTCTTGAGTACGGCGTAAAACACCAATCAAATAAATAAATAAATAAATCGAATTCATGATAGTTCAATAAATATGTACGCAAACATATACTATACTGACCTCTGTAACTATTCCGGAATCTGTTTCTGGACTTTAGCCTATTTTGACCGTTCTACGGCAAAGATAAAGCCATGTCTTCTTTAAATTTCCGTGGTTGGTGAGTTAATCTCGTGAAGTCTCGGACAGCCGCGTGATCAAGGAAGCGAGGGCATGATTCTCGAACCTGACTGAACGAGACAATAGAGCTTCATATTTCTCCGTCTCTTAATCCCAGGTAGGTTCCAGCCAATATATACAGTAAATACATGTGGTTTCATTGCCAGGCCTCCATCTCCTGGAGGAACAACGCCTTGGGGTTTTTGTATTCGACACAACCGCGCAATTCCCGTAATGTCACATGACATGTCCTCGCAGGTCTCCCTGAACTTTGACACACAGGGGAAGAATAATTTTGCACACTGAACTCACCTAGGGACAAAGATGACTGAGCTTGTAAAGTTGTAGTGCTGTAAGTCATTATGTTGGATATCTTCTTCAAAGTTGTCCGAATTATGCACAAAAAAGTTCGCACATGAGAATGTATCTTTAGTGTGTGTTGTTAGCTTACCTGCATATGTATATGAGTAACTATGTAAGCCCCCTACTTATTTATGGCTGAACAGCTGATGACGTATCTCACAGGAGTCCCTTAGTCACTTGAACGCGAGAACATCTACCTTTGGGTGTGGCTCTGTACTACTCGTGAGCGTGCAGCTTGCTGCCATGTTGAAACGATGTCACAATCGCTCCAGTCCCTAAACCTTATATACACCATATATACATTTATACAAGAAGTAAAGGTATGAGATGACTTTTGACCTGCACCACAAAATGTCTCCGAAATTCAAGAAATAAAGCTTTCAACCCTCAAGTTTACTACTCTTTTCCCGATACTTGGGGCCATTATCTGATCGAATTTTAAAAACGGGTGCAAATTCAGTTGCAACAATTACATGCTCCCTAACTTACTATGTCGTGTCGTCTTGCACTCAAAAGTGAATGGGCCATGTCCAAATAATAGAATGCCCATGTTCAAAAGATATGATGTCTAAACTGACCAAGATACAGAATGACCAACTTCATGACACACGGACAGAGCGGTAGACAGCTGCTGGTGGCAGCTGGAAGCAAACTCAAATCCGTGATAGATGTAGCCGTCAAATCCGGTTTCGTAGTTCGTGAAGTCTTGTACACAAACCCCTCTTCACAGGAATAGGGAGACGGCATACGTTTTATTCCCTTGAGGTGGCGCTAGTGTGAAGCTGGACCTTGAACCATTGTTACGTCCAAAGTGGACTGTAACCCCACGTCAAACTGATACAATGTATCAGTTTCTGTATTTTATGTGACGTCATCGTGATGAGCTGGGGTCCTCATAGCGCATGCTCAACTCGGGTGTCCTGCAACCCCTCGTTCTCTCACAGTGGACAACCCACGCTTGCTGTGCATTATCTCGGTGATTTGAGCATGGGGAACTACGTTTTATTTCATATTAATTACGTTTTATGGAACCATTACAGAGGAAAATAACCAATCTCTGCTTTTTGTTAATATGTAACGGTCTAAGTTGTGTTGTTATGATTTTGGGCAAATCCATGCCAATGGAATGGGTGGGAAATAAATCATCCAATCAGAGCGAGGCACGTGACAGTTAATGATCAATAAATGCACATTTCCCGCCAGCGCCTCTCCGTTTCAGTTCGAGCTCTGAATATGAGCAAAGCAGTTTGCGACGACAGCGGAATGATGATTTTAAGTCAGACAAAGAAAAAAACTGTCAAACGTGAACGATTTATTTGGTGCAGAAATTTGTATATTCAGTTGAAGCTTAAATGGTAGTTGCTTCTTGAAATGGCAATGTTGCCGAGATTTTGATGACGATATGGAGCCGATTTCGGAAGACTCAGGCCGACAATTTCTTCAACTCGGGTGTCTGGGTTACTGCAGTTATGGAGCCAGGCACGCTGACACAAGTCACAGACGCATCCGACGACCGAGGGGAAAAAAACGGTTGTGTGTGAAACACTGCTCAAAGAGCGGCGTGGTTCTAGAGACGGCCTCAAGTGGTATTTGACTCCTCAGGGTGGACTCGTTCCCGTTGCAAGCTACGGACGTTATCGGAACAGTGGCCGCAGTGGCGTGGAGACGGTGGTTTGTATACCGCCGACTGAGTCCTGCATCACGGGATATGTCTGCCGTCATCGAGCACAAGCTGTTCACTCCCATCGCTTGCTTATAATATCAGCAATCCGCCGCTTTGGGGGGTGGGGGGTGGGGGGTTTACAAGTTAGAGGACTATCAATTGAAAAAAAAGATACAGTAACTAGATGCTTCTTGTTTGACGCCACCTCTTCATATCTCATACACGGGATAAGTGCCTATTGGCCACATTGTGTCGGTAATAGTAAATATTTTACCTTTAACCTAAACGGCCTGACCAATTATATGTAAATTCATTTTGCCTTTGCATCGGGAAATGTAAGGTGTCAAATTTTGAAGACAACCGACGTTCTGACAGCACAACCCAGCCCCTCTATTTCATTAGTGAAATGAAACTGTCCCAGCATCCATGACGAGCACTGCAACTGTGTATAGATTGTCAATTTGAGCATACTTCGCTCACCATTGCTTTTAGTGTTAAAGTTTTTGGACGTATGTTAGAATAGAATGTCCATGCTCAAAGATAAGATGTCAAAAGGTTGACAGGGGCCTCCGTGGCTCAGTCGGTTAAAGCGCTAGCGCAGCGTAATGACCCAGGAGTCTCTCACCAACGCGGTCGATGTGAGTTCAAGTCCAGCTCATGCTGGCTTCCTCTCCGGCCGTACGTGAGAAGGTCTACAGCAACCTGCGGATGGTCGTGGGTTTCCCCCGGCCTCTGCCCGGTTTCCACCCACCATAATGCTGGCCGCCGTCGTATAAGTGAAATATTCTTGAGTACGGCGTAAAACACCAATCAAAAAAAAAAAAAAAAAAAAAAAAAAATCAAAAGGTTGACTCACCGACCGATGTACCAACCGAGCTGCTTAGCCGCCATCTGCAATGCTGATTCTTTTAGCCCGGTCATGCTCTTGTCTACATTTAATGTTCAAGTTCTGTGTACAGGGACAAATATGAATGGCTGATCTACGTAAACAACAGGCGGCAGACGACAGCCTGTGCATGATTTACTAACATGCTAAAAGAATACCATCAGCTTTCACAGTCTTGTGCCGATTTTAACCAAATATCATGAATAAATTTTCTGAAAAGATGATTCTGTCTACGCCATAGTGCCATAAAGCGCCATGATTTTGAAGAGGCGTAACGAAACCCAAAGTCTTGAATAAATGCGAGAGAGATATGCGTCAATAAAGACTTTCGTATATCATCCGTCAACGAAAACTGACTTGCCGGGTCAGTAATCGTCAGGTCAACAGTTTTAATGATATTGCAAAAAGTGCAAGGAATGCTAATATACGAATGAATGAAATCAGTGTTCAAATCGTATACCATTCTAGAACGCTTATATAAGTTGTCTATCTCAGTTGCACAGAGAGTAAAATCAAAGCGGCGACGACAGTGTGATAGTTAGCAAATGCTCACACGCAATCGGTGAAATCCAAACTCTTGTCAGTTTACTTCCGTTACGGTATTATTCTAACTGGTCATGTAAGTACTTAAAAGTTAAGCCTATACTAACAAAATATTGATATATTAATATTGGTCTTCTACGCCGTACTCAAGAATATTTCATTTAAGCATCGGCCTTCAGTATCATGGTGGGAGGGAGCCAGTCCGAAGAAGCACACGACCATCCGCAGGTTTCTGACAGGCCTTACCACTAACTACCGGTGAAGAAGCTAACATGGGTTCTTCTTGAATTCGCAGCGACCTTATTAAAGTTTTAGAACCACTGTGCGGCGTTTGAGCGCTAACAACTCGTTCGTGGAGATCCTCTACGTGTAATTAAGTCAGTCAGTGTACACAAACAGCAACATTATTGGCCTACCGTAAGGCGTATATGCAGCCATTTCGTATGGAAAGGGCAGACAATTTACATAATAATTGTAATGAAGATACACAGCCGGTTCTACCACCCATCAATGATCAAATCCTAAATATACTTCACATTCCATATACGACTTCTTTTTCCAAAAATAAGAAAGGACAATTGAAAAGAAAAGTACATATTCATTTGTCAATCATAAATATTCTTTTTTTTTCCCATCTGTATACGTAATTGGCTTAAAATTGCGTGAAATTGCGTCAACTCTTTATATTAAAATACAAAAAAATCCTATTGTAAGTGACAATTTTATATGAGTATGAATTGTTTTAAGTTAAAGCTAAGTCCATCTCGTATCTTTGATTATTATCGATTATTTTTATGTGAGAAACTGGTTAATTCCTACTCCCCCCAGATAACGAAGAGATCTTAGACCTATGTCAAAATTTCAAATCACTTTTAAAATGCTTATTTCTTATGTAACAAGGTCAAGATATTGCTTAACAACGTAAATTCTTGGTACGTTACTGTAAAACAAATCTCAGCTAAAATAACGGAAAGAAACATATCAAAGTTTTATAATGAATGAAACCGTGACTTATGTCTAAGATTGCTTCGTGATCCCCGGATCTGGAATCTGGGATACGCCACGACATTGTTCAGCAGTTTGTCATTTTAAGGACCAACCCATACAAATGTCCACTTTGGCATCTCTGCCATTGGTGGGGGAACCCTCGCTATAACAAGTACTAAAATATTCTTGAGTACGGCGTAAAACATCAATCAAATAAACAAACAAATAAATAAATATATTCATTTGTGAAAGTTAATAATGACAAGAAATAGTCCAAGTTATTACTAAACGTGTTCCTCATGTAAGTAGCCATTCTGTGGACATGAATTACTTTCACACATCATTTTGCAGTTGTTCCTCATGCAAGTAGCCATTACCTAGACAAGAATTAAATTTAGCACATTGTTTTACATATGTTCCTCATGCAAGTAGCCATTATGTGGGCAAGAATTAATTTAACACATTGTTTTACATACATTCCTCAAGAGAGTAGCCATTACGCGGAGAAGCATTTATTTAACACATTGTTTTACATATGTTCCCCATGCAAGTAGCCATTATGCGGACAAGAACTAATTTAACACATTGTTTACATATATTCCCCAAGCAAGTAGCCATTACGAGGAGAAGCATTTATTTAACACATTGTTTTACATATGTTCCCCATGCAAGTAGCCATTATGCGGACAAGAACTAATTTAACACATTGTTTTACATACATTCCTCAAGAGAGTAGCCATTACGCGGAGAAGCATTTATTTAACACATTGTTTTACATATGTTCCTCATGCAAGTAGCCATTATGCGGACAAGAACTAATTTAACACATTGTTTACATATATTCCCCAAGCAAGTAGCCATTACGAGGAGAAGCATTTATTTAACACATTGTTTTACATATGTTCCTCATGCAAGTAGCCATTATGCGGACAAGAACTAATTTAACACATTGTTTACTTATATTCCCCAAGCAAGTAGCCATTACGCGGAGAAGCATTTATTTAACACATTGTTTTACATATGTTCCCCATGCAGGTAGCCATTATGCGGACAAGAACTAATTTAACACATTGTTTACATATATTCCCCAAGCAAGTAGCCATTAAGAGGAGAAGCATTTATTTAACACATTGTTTTACATATGTTCCTCATGCAAGTAGCCATTATGCGGACAAGAACTAATTTAACACATTGTTTTACATACATTCCTCACGCAAGTAGCCATTACGAGGAGAAGCATTTATTTAACACATTGTTTTACATATGTTCCTCATGCAAGTAGCCATTATGTGGACAAGAACTAATTTAACACATTGTTTTACATATATTCCCCAAGCAAGTAGCCATTACGAGGAGAAGCATTTGTTTAACACATTGGTTTACATATATTCCTCATGCAAGTAACCATTATGTGGACAAGAACTAATTTAACACATTGTTTTACATATATTCCTCAAGCAAGTAGCCTTTACGCGGAGAAGCATTTATTTAACACATTGTTTTACATATGTTCCTCATGCAAGTAGCCATTATGCGGACAAGAATTCATTAAACACATTATTTTACATTTGTTCCAGGTGGGCCTGGGGTCGGGAATTTCACTTCAGTCCAGTGGTACAAGCGCGGACGCGAAACCCAAATGGCAATGGTTTAAATCCTAAAAACCCGTCAAACATGCAAGATAACATACAGGTAAGGATCTATTCAACACACTATTCCACATTTGTTCATTGTGCAGGATAAAATGGACATCAGGACCAGTTCAACACGTAATTTCGCATGTGTTCATTATAAAGAAAAGTATGCATGAAAGGACTGGTTCTACACGTTATTTCACGTTTGTTCATTGTAAAGGATAGTATGGACATAAGAACCATTTAATCACGTTATTTCACATTTGCTCACCTAATATATAGATAAAGACAAATTTGTCACCTTATTTCACATGTAATCTTCCAGCTTGTATATGTAAGTACGCCGACAAGTATTGATTCAATATATCATATACAGTGCAACAAAAGTAAGTTTCCCCCAAAAGGTTGTTTGATATCTTCCGTGGTATGTACCAGATCGCAATGAAATTCTGCACACACTATCCCAGTAATCCGGCGGACGTGGTATATCAAGGATTAACGTGCAGGTGCAGTTGTGCGCTAATGGGCATGCGCAAACTGAAAATGGGTCGATTTTGAAAATTTCATAAAAGGAGTCGACGTTCAATTCATTATAAATAGGTCGACAACATATAGGTTGATTTTGCTATCAACTCAGTACATTCTCTCTATTAATATCGATCGTCTCACCGGCCCGGATAGCACAGATGGTAGAGCATCCGCTTCGGGACCGGTAGATCCAGGATCAATCCTTGATCGAGTCACACCTAAGACTTTAAAAAGAGGAAGTTGTAACCTCCTCGCTTGGTGTTCAGCATGATGGGGATAGTGCTACGACTGGTTGACCCGTATCAGTATCATGGCTCAGGCGGGGCGACTTACTTGCCTTTGGTCAGTCGTCTCAGTGTAGCAGCACTAAATAAAAGAGCGGTGGAAATCCGTCCTGCTACAAGGAGGCACATTACACGTACATGCACCCTAAAGATTCCTTCGAAAAAATTGTTGAGTACGACTTTAAATCCCAAGCACTCACTCACTCGATCGTCTCAATAATAATCTACCCATGTAGGTCAGGTGTAACATAAAGCATAAGTAACAGCGTATAAAGACGTAGTCTAACTATAGTTTGCATTCGTATGCTCGGGTGTCCTCTTGTAAGTAAGTGCATGGTAGTTATGGTAAACATTTACCTCTGGCATTTCACAAACGTAGGACATTTGTCATCAAATCACGATTCATCGTTTGCACAGGATATTTTTCTCGCCAATGTTTTAAAGACGACGTTCACGTCATCAACCCAACGATTGCGTACATGTAGCCAAACTATTCAAAATAAGACCAGTTTCATTAGCAATCTCAGCAACAGAACGCATAATACATGTATAATTAAAAAACTAACAAATATTGTTATAAAATTTTAGAAAGAGGTGAAGTATGAAATCTTATTGCGTCCACGGCTGGTGTTTTCTTCGCGTGAAATACTTCGTGTCGTAATTACATTACATGTACATACTCGTCGCCAAACGCTCCGTGTTGTTCCTTGAGGTGCGCGTAACACTGGCTCTCCGTCTCAAAAGTCTCCAGGCACACCCAGCAGATTTCAACACTACAGATTTTGCAAGTCACTTTGTTGCAGCCACCAGCTTTCTGAATGTATGCCTTGCATCCAGGACACTTTTTATGGTTTGCCGTGTCACTTTCCATCCACTGATCAAGTCCCTGATCTCTCTTCTCACTCTGGTACATCGCACAAGTCAGATCATCGTGATACTGGACTTGACATGCGGTACAAATTCTCATATTACACCCTTCGCAGAGGAACAGCTTTCCATCTCTGCTAACAGGGAAGACACCTGGGCAGTCCGGAGTCAGACAGAAGCTGAATTCTGTCTTGCGCTCAGAGACGTACTTGTCCATGGCGGCCCGGGCAAGTTGGACAATGTTGCTTCCGCACGCGACAACCAGTTCCTCTACATCTCTCCAACACCAATTCTGATCACAACCTTCATAAGCACAGCGCAGTGGCAGGTCTCGCGTGTCAATCGCGGTGCGTACCTGTAGTTTGATGCAGTCCAGGCAGTAGGCGTGGCCACAAAGATTCAGGCGGTACGGCCGATCTATAGGACAGAAACACACCACGCAGTCCAATGGGCATTCGTTTTCTTCCTTTGGTGGCATGACATTTGCAGTCTCTAGCTGGCTGATACATTCCTGTACGAGAGCCACGACTTTCTTCAAGGATTCCTCAGTACCAGTTGTGGTCAATAGCTGACGCCTAAAGTTCAACTCCACGGCTTCAACGCCGGACTCCTGTCGAAGTTTGGCAAGGTCAAACCCATACTTACTCAGTAGTTTTTTCATGAGACCTGCCGGTCGGTTATCCCCTGACAGTAGTGTGCTCTGTACGTGGTAGTTCACCAGTAACTTGACATAGCCCTTGATTTTATCGAAGGCTTTTTGACAGTTCTCATCGCTCCCTATCACCGAAACTCGCTGTAAATAAAAGTTCGTGCGGATGATTGTATCTGTCGACTTCTCGATACTATTCAGGCGATCTCTGCCTTCTTTTCTGAACAGGCCTTCAAAAGCTTGACCAAACTCGGATAGGTCCGGAGATCTGCCTTCCAACAGAGCATCGTAGTCTCTCTTCACAACAGCTAGGGACTCAGGATTTTCACTCTCAATTCTGACATAGCAATGTCCAGCTCTACTTCTTTTTATGTTAATGTTTACTTTTCCATATAGATCTGATGTCTTGAACTTTGTTTCCAAGGTCTTCAGTTCCGTCTCTAGAACTCCGAGCAGATATTTAGGAATGAATACATCTGATGACAAATCCTGTTGCACATTTAGAGGTTCGCTACTGATGAAGAGTTTGCCTTTTATTTCGTTGAAGACTTTCAATCCGTCATTCGGATTAGCGATCTTAAGGTAGGCTGTTTGAAAAACACTCTTTGCTGTCGGATCTACTACCTCGATGGTCACTTGTTTGTTTGGACACAGTTCTGACAGGCTGGTCTCCAGATATTCTTTCATAGCTGAGGTCTCTCCAGGGCTTGGTTCACTGCCTCTTTCTCTGATTAGTCTTATATCTTTCACAAGAGTTTCACCCGGGAGAGCGCCCAATCTTTGATCTATGGCAACCCTAATTTTTTCTTCATTCGCAGAAGGGGGTAAGCTAAACACATGAAGACGGTCTTTATTGTACATGTCGCGACCGACCTTTACAATGGATTTGTCAATCATTATGTCGCCGCAGTGCAATAGTCGGGGCATGTCCTCAGGGTTGGTAAGAGTAATGAAGCCGGATCCTCTCAGCTTTCTACGAGTCAGTGTTACCTTCAGAGTGAACTCTCCCACCTTCCCAACACGACCGGGTGAAGCGCAGGGAACTATCCTAGCCACATCAGAGTCCATCATATCTTTCACCGCCTTCACTGCGCTCTCGGGGCTTTTGAAGGTCACAGTACCCCATCTCTGAGGATGTGTCTTGAGTCGTTTAAGAAACGGATTGACTTCGGCAACAGTGCCATATTTTTCAAGCTTTTCTCTAACTTTTGTGAGCTCTTCAATGGGTGAAACTTCATCGATAAACACAGTTCTGTATTCACCCGGGAACAGAAGCTTTGACACTACACCGCCTCTCCCAAGGACAGCCCTGAGACCCGCAGATTTTTCATGCAACGGAATCTCACGATCAGCTAACCTGAGATTGCCAAAAATTGGCCCAAGCCTTCTATCTACAACGTCATTCACACAGATTGCCTTATTCCCACTGACATGCACTTGAATCTCCAGGCGTTTTCGATCTGCATCCACACAGACTATTTCCACATTGAATTCCGACATCACCTCAATTTCTATTTGCTTCAGGTTACAAAAACGTCGGCCAACAAACTCCATAAATGAAAATCGTCCAAGTCCCATGGTCAGAACAGGACTCACTTTCATTTTTTCTACCAGACTCGGATCAAAGCTCAGTTCTCCTTTGCCGTAAGCTGTCAGAACTAAATCACGATCGACTGGAGAGACAGAGGTGAAGAAATCCTTGCTGGTGTTTATCAACTGTTCAAACAGTACCCATTCTGGCTTTTTCCCACCCAGCACCATGACGCTTGACGATGGGTGGATTTGGGCCTGCTGTTTTGAATGAGGGGCAAAGTACCCTACTTTTGGATTACCTAGGTAAACAGCCAAGTTTTGCTTTGATGCCTGAAAAATGATCTTCTTTAATTTCAGGTGGCTTTCTGAAACTTCCGCAAAGGAAACCTTCACTTCCAGTTTCATCTCCTTCTTAAGTACAGTGATTACTTCGTTCGCCATTTCCCGCACCATGCGCATGGAACGGTCGTTGATTCTGTTTTTGACACACCATTTACTCTTCTCCTTTTCCGGAGTGGCATACCATTCTTGATACACACTTAGCATTGCGAAGTGATCGCCTTCTTCATGGCAAAATTTTGTCTTCTTCAGGTCGGATTCATGTTTGTCAGCGTCAGTGACAGCTCGGTAGAATATTGAAGAACCCATGGTTGTCAACGCTGCCAGGGAAATAGCTTCATATGCAATGCCACAGTCAATACCTGTTAAGAGGAACTTTCCCAGGCGAGGTTCGAAAGGTAACAGAGCTAGTCTTCTCCCTAGTTCGGTAATAACTCTGCCTTTAGAAGCTCCAAGGTCTTCAAGCGATTCTATGGCTTTCCCCAGAGCTGCCTGTGGAGGTGACTCGACAAAGTTAAAGTCCGTAGGGTCAACGCCCAAATCCATGAGCTTAAGCAGAGCTTGTGCCAAATGAACCCTAAGTATTTCTGGGAGCAAGCTGCTTTTCATCTTTTCATAGTCCTCTTCCATGTATAATCTGAAACACTTTCCTGGCGACATCCTCCCGGCTCTGCCTTTCCGCTGTTCGGCCGATGATTTACTTATAACCACCGTATCCAAAGAGCTGAGATTCTTCTCCGGGTCGTACTTCATTTCCTTGACCAGTCCAGAATCGATCACATATTTAATTCCAGGAATGGTTACAGAAGTTTCAGCACTGTTGGTTGCGAACACAATTTTCCTGACGCCAGGGGCCAATGGTTGGAAAACTGCCTGCTGCTCTTCTGCTTGGAGCTTACCGTGGATTTGAAGGCATTTGAAGTCATTTCTGGGCTTAAGTTTTTCATCCAGTAAACTGCAACACTTTTCTGTTTCCAAGGGAGAAGTCATGAACACTAGGATGTCCCCCTCTGCATCCTCCTGGTGGATGTCAGCTGCAACATTTACGGCTCTCTGCATATAACTTTCAAACGGAACAGACAGTGCAGGATCTTGCCAGATGACCTCTACAGGAAAAGTCCGGCCAGAGACTTTCACATCTGGACATCCTTTGAAATAGCGAACAAAGACGTCTGGGTCAATAGTCGCCGATGTGATCACCACCTTCAGTTCAGGCCTGATCACCATGCATTTCTTGACCATGCCCAGCAGAAGGTCAGTGTAAATGCTTCGTTCATGGGCTTCATCAATGATTACACATGACACCTTGGAGAGAACTGGGTCGTCGAGGATCTCATTCAGTAGCATATGGTCGGTCATGTACACGATTTTTGTCAGAGCTGATGTTTTCTGCCTCATGCCCACCTTATAGCCCACCGTTTGTCCCACACTACCTATCAGTTCTGACGCCACGCGAGTGGCTAGGCTGGTGGCTGCTATTTTCCGTGGCTGAGTGCAGACAATGACGCCTGTTTTAGCCAGACCTGCTTCATACAAATATTGCGGCATCTGTGTGCTTTTCCCAGAGCCGGTTTCCCCTAAAACGATAGTCACTGGATTGCTCACGACGACATCTACAATCTCTTTCCTTCTGGCATATATTGGCAAAGAGTTGTCTAAGCGTGTCATCTCTATTCCTAGCTTCATTTGGACAGCGTTCAGCTTTAGGCAGAAACTGTCACTCATTTGCAAGTCACTAAGCTGCTTTATTATGTCATTAACACGAAGAAGGAATTCACCACGCTGCTGCTGAAGTTCTGTAAGCTTACTTTCTAACGTCTGCCGCTCACCATTTCTCCACTCCTGGGTGATGTCTCTTGGTATTAGAAGCTGTTGCAAAACCTGTTCCGTTTGTTGTATCTTAAGTTCGTGTGTCTTTAGGTGCTGGTCGACTTTTACCTGAAGAAGGTGTACAATTTTGTCTTTAACATTTCTGGGGTCAACCCTCACCAAAGGCTTTCTTCTGTAAGCTTTCTACAACAAACGCCATGCCAATCTCTTGATGCCCGACAGACCTGCAATGGAACACCAGCAATTCAAGGTAAGTCAAAGGTATATCAGAATCAAGCACATGCATGTATTAAGACAAATAAAACTGTAAAAGCAGTTATAAAAGTCAGAACGGTCTTTGATACATGGGCTAGTTCATATCACAGTAAACAGGTACGTGGGAATGTCTGTCAACAACCGGGTTTCCCCCTGTTTTCCTCCCACCATGATGATGGCTGTGAAATACAAGTGAAATATCCTTGAGATCGTCGTAAAACGTCAATCAAATAAATAAATATTATCGTTTAAAACAACATGAAAATAAATTGGAGCGCTGCATTTGTGGGAAATTCGATGTAAACCGTAATGATTTGACCGAGGTAATTTTGCAAAACGATGTTAAACATCAATCAAAACACATTTCGTACAGATATTGACTCGTGCGTGGCAGAATTTTTGATATTCTCACGTGGGCAATTTTTTTTATAACGCATCCCTTTTTCTTCATTCATATGTTTCACATGTTTGGTTTTTTTTTTACACATTTCACCGTGTAACATTGTCAGTAATTATAAAAATATGTACGTGTATTTTCTGGCGGTTATTTAGTGTCCACAGTAAACCAGTCTTTATACATTATTGACTGCCTGATCCACATAAAGATGAGCAACAGCGAAACCCTATTGCTGCACACATTGGACAAAGCACGGAAGCCAAGTTTCTTGACCAAAATCAGTGATCAAATACATGATTTAAATCTCTATTTTCAGTATGCCAGATATCACCAAGATTTAGGGTCTGATTGTTAGGAAAACTTTCATCCTTCAGTGTTTTATTTTTTGGTCACTACGCCACAAGTTTGTTGCTTTAACTTTGCTCAAACTCTGTCACTGGACAGGAAATTTGTATACATATCCCCGCTATTCTACTACATGTGAAGTTTTAGTGACAATAAGTGGTCTACGACGCTCCAAAGTCCTTTGCACAGTTTATGTGCGTTGAATAGAACTGGTCCCATCCACCAGTAGGGTGCCAATAGGTTTACCAAGGTTTACCAAACTTTATCCCAAGGAGGTTTGCTTCACTCATAAACTGATCGCCATGGTACAAACGATAAAATATTCAAATGTCGTTAAACAACAATCGATCGATCAATGAAATTTGAAGTTTGGAAAAATTGGCGGTCGAGTTTCCCTCAGTTAGTATTTTTTTCTAACTGGACAGGTGAATTCTTAGAAATTAGCCCCTCAGACGACCACTAGCACAACCCCTTCCCCAGAATTAGGTGTCAAACATTTGCCTTGTCATCAGATAGACAAGTGAAAACTGTACGTAAAAATACCGTGATTTACGTTTTTAGATGGTGTGCAGAGTGTTAAAGACATTCAAATGGTCATACTGCTATTGTATAGGAGCTCCGATACCACATCATCTTTTGCCATAGGTTAACGAGAAATTTCCGGAATATTCTTTCAGTAATATTTTACTCAAGGATAAAAATAACTATTCCAACTTTTAATGTCGTGTTCAGACTGAAAAACTTCCTGTGACGTCATAGTTCCTAAACATTGTAAGTACGCTGAAAAAATTAATCTCTTGAAGTGAACAGAAAGTCTGGCGTCTGAGTGATGCTAGAATATATTCTGTTATTATAACACAAATTCTGTCATATTTAACACAATATTCTGTTAGCCTAATAGAACTTTATGTTGAATTAATAGAATATGTGTGTTATGTTTAACAGAATAATCTGTTGCGATAACAGAATACATTCTGACATCACTCAGACAACAGACTTTCTATGAAAATTAACAGATTAATTTTTTTCAGTGTATGCTCCATAAAGTCTCCCTTAGAATTCAAATATTTGAATATATTTGACCATGTGATCAAAAATAAATAAAAGTACTTTACTAAGGCCTACTTCCGTCATCAGCGGTCTTTTTCCTTTGAATATGCGACATACCTAATGCTGACGTTAAAAACGTTAGCAAATCCTCTCTAATTCTTCCTGAACCTTCAAGGAGCCTTACTCCAAAGTAGAGGAAATCACCGGCGATATGGATCCATGGAATGACAATCCGATTGTTCATCAACATATACACCTATGCGCACATCACAGCAGTCAGTATCATCTGAAATGAAAATCACAACGTAAAAGTTACCTCTCCAAATTCCTTCATCTTATTGTTTATGATCATCTGAAATTGAAATGACCATATTAAAACACATGTTCACATTGCCGCATCAAAGTGTTTATGGTCACCTGAAATCAAAATGACCGTACCAAAACACATGTTCACATTGCCACATCAAAGTGTTTATAGTCACCTGAAATCAAAATGACCGTACCAAAACACCGCATCAAAGTGTTTATGGTCACCTGAAATCAAAATGACCGTACCAAAAGACATGTTCACATTGCCACATCAAAGTGTTTATGGTCACCTGAAATCAAAATGACCTCACTAAAACACCGCATCAAAGTGTTTATGGTCACCTGAAATCAAAATGACCGTACCAAAACACATGTTCATATTGCCACATCAAAGTGTTTATGGTCACCTGAAATCAAAATGACCGTACCAAAACACATGTTCACATTGCCGCATGAAAGTGTTTATGGTTTTCTTCAGTTAAAATCAAAGCATAAAAGTCACCTCTTTAGTTTAGATTCACGCATCATTTTAAACTTCTTTATATTTTGCACCAGTTCTATGCAGCTCCCTTGACGATGATTGTCAACCTACGTGTAGCATGCATAGAAACACCATTCGTGGACTGGCTACGTCACATGCGCGGTGCATATGGACATAAAAGCTATGCATCACGTACAAGACAAAAGACAGATAAAGGAGGAAAGCGAGGATTTTTCATTTCGGCCGACTCCACCCGCCTTTTCGGTTGACGCCATCGTATGATGGGGTACTCGTCTGGAGAAGCGTCAGCAGAAGATATTAAAGATCCGCCACAGCAGTTTTGGCCTGGTTGAACATCGTTGCAATTTACTCATGAGTAAGGGCAATATGAATTCCTGGCCCCAGAGAACCAGATCTTAAGATTCAGCTTGATTTACTTTCGGCAGCAAAAAGTCCAGACTAAAACCCGCAGAGCACTGTTTTCGCCAAACAAGGCGCATATACCGCTCTCTGGGTTCGCTTTACATCACTGCCACCACAAGACAAGGTTAACCTTGAAGATTTCTGTACAAAATTTGCTAGTGATAATAGTGGTGTAAGCAACGTAGAGAGAGGCGCATGCGCTGTTAGCAGTACTGTGGGATTGTTGTCGCCTATATCAACCAATCAGCGTCTACTGAAATAGCGATGTGGTGCCATTTTTGTGTCGTCTAGTATCCTTGAGTGTAGCCTATCATGTGATTGTACTTCGACACTGCAATCCTCAAAAACGGACAACAAACCAATGTTGTCGATGCAGTAGTAAGCAATAATCCTAATCATTTGGCACTGGGATCTGGAAATCCACTTTTCGACAGCAAATGTCTATACACTCCAAAAATTAATCTGTTAAATTTAACCCAAAGACTGTTGAATGAATGATGCTAGATTGTATTGTTTATTGTAACTATGTCACATAGTTATGAATACTGTGTCACATTCAACATAATATCCTAATTTAACAGAATGGTTATGTTAAATTAATGAAATGTGTATTTTATATTTAACGGAATAATCTGCTACATTAGCAGGATAC
>NC_088304.1:23287197-23439590 GCF_032854445.1 Liolophura sinensis
ATAATAATAATAATGTTCACAGTTTAAATGTATATCATGCTAAAACAATGTATTAAATGTTGGAAAGAGTAAAAAAAAAGGAATTAACACATATCAGTAAGCCACGTCTCACTCCCTGCAATTTCCCGCCTGGATTTATAGCCATCCAATAGTCTGATTAAAGTTATCAGTATTTACTGAAAGTGTACAAACATTAATCCCTTCATGAGATATGCATGTCACGGTGAGCAAAATGTGTCCTCCATTACTGACGAAGCCACACATACACAGAAGTAATGCTGCCACAACAACCACGGCATTTGGAATCAACTCACTTGCAAATAAAATACAACCAGCTACAACCTCTTCCATTATTCATAGAAAAATTCATTTCTTTTTGCTTATACTCGCATAGTATTCAAAAGTTTAAGCCTAAAATATCAAATAACACTGAGGAAATGAAGCAAATGATGAATTATTTACACATATTTCTTGCTAAAAAAATCTTGATCCGTTTGCAGTTTTGGCTGTTCTCACATGGCAGTACACCAAAATTTAAAGTTTCGGCGGTCAAGATTTGGGCTTGTGATATCCGATTGCACGCTATATTGAGGCATCTTAAAACGAGGCTACACTGTATACCTGTTTATCTCAACATTATTTTTTTTTAATTTTACACCATACTTAAGAATATTTCACTTGTACGATGGTGGGCAGTATTATGGTGTGAGGAAACCGTGTAGAGCCCATGGGAAACCCACGACCATTCTCAGGTTGCTGGCAGACTTTCACACGTAGGGCAGGAGAGGAAGCCAGCATGAACTGGACTTGAACTCACAGTGACCGCATTGGTAGGATGCTCCTGACTCATTGCGCCGTTCTGTTTTTGAACATTAAATACTGTGTCTGGGGATACAGTTTTAAGTGGTCTTTGAACTGATGCTTAGCTCACATTTTGTTTCCTTTTCTCACGACCTTTGACTACACCACTTCCCCCCCCCCCCCCTCCTTCCTCTTATTTGTTAAAAATGTTGCTGAATCTTACGCCCTGGGGTTGGTGACTTCCGTGTCAACAACTGTGCCAGGTGGAGGGTTAGACAGTCCTTGATTCCCCAGAGCAAACAGACGTGTGTTGATTCTCTTCTTCACAACGATAACTGCCACCTTAGGTCTGAAATTAGAAGAAACATGCTAATGTATATCCCACATTAAGTAGGCAAAAACTTGGTTTTCAAACTCGATTCCAACACCACAGCAAAAAATCTAAAACTTTTATCAAGACCAGACGACACACAAAGTTGCAGATAGACCCAAAGTAACATCCCTTTCACTGGAAGGTGGGATGAAAATGTGTCCTTCGGAATGTAGAGCAACCAGCAACAACATCTGAAGTTGTCACAGGTCATTTGACTCGGCTTACAGGCTAAAATAGGGAATGTATTGGATTCCAAACTGGAATGAAAAGTAAAAAAAAATCTTACGGTTGAAACCGGAAGCAGTACCTATATTTTCAACATTCCTGGTCACAAAAGCAGTTTTGCTGTCAAAAAAACGTGGATCAAATCCAAGGTAGCCCACATCGTGCCTCTAAACTGGTGTACCACTGTCAAGTCCTGTATATTTGGCACACTAGCGCCATTCAAGGGCCAACAAGCAATGTTGAGTTTTTTTTTCTCAGAATTTTTGGTGTTAATTACATTTTTAATTTCTACAAGTAAAACAACTCACCAAATGCATTTTTTTTCCCATATTTTTTCCCCCTCATATCACAGGTATAACATTCAGGTAGGTAAAGTGAGAATTAACCTAAGACAGTTCACCTTTAAGAAACATTCAAAGCGCCCCAAATCTGTTTGGAATGACCCCGGGCATGAGGACAACTATTCCACTTACCGATAGTCTTGCCCCAAGGTCTGGAAGCACTTCTCTATCTGAGGTACTTCATGTTCCAGTACTGCAGGCACCTGTCCATCACCCACACCATCACGGTAGATCACAATCCTATCCGGCAGGGAGCCATTAATCTCATTGTATTTCTTAAGCGAAGCTGCCAGTGAAGAAATGAACCAAGTCTAGGGCATATATATAGGCACTGAATATTTCATAAGGAACGACTTTCTTACAGCTTTTATCCTAATTCCGCAACATTTTCGCATATAAAAGAGCAACTTTCAGTGCAATTTATGCACATTTTTGATCTGATTTTGGAGATAGAACTACATAGGTTGGATTGGCCAGTTTCAGGGCTTCACAAGCTTGCTGGGAGTTATTCATGGATCACACGTTTTTTTTTTTTTTTTTTTTCCTTTTCAGTAGTTTGTGCATAAGTGAACTCGGCAAAAAAACTCCTTCAAAGAACTAAACACTGAAATATGTATCTTCAAGTATGTCTTACAATATGTCATTTTTCACTTCTAAGCCAAATCCAAAACTGTTTTTTTACTTTCACTTATAGAGTTCAATTTTTCATGAAAATGCCTCCTAATAGTGTGCACTTGAAGCTGCAGCTGTAATTCCTGCTTATTGCCAATACCCACCTGTGACACACACTTTCAGCCCATCGATCAGCTCCTGCATCTGGTGCTGAAATGTGCAGCGTGAGTAGAAGCGTGTCAGCGTCTGGTTTGTGCTGGCAATTACCCCGGCCACTGAGCGACCTTTGGAGGCAGAGTCATGGTAACAGTCAATGCCCATGACCATTAACCCTTTCAACTGTAAAAAGATCCCAGATAACAGTGTCATACAATGCATACAAGACTCCGGACTTCGATTCAATGAACCAAGGCTACAGCCTTAGGTAATGTTTCATGTTTGTTTATTAGGGGTCCACACCCGTATCCTTGCAGGACACCTCTGGAAATCATTTGGATTATTATTATTATTATTCTTAGGCAACTTGCAAAATTGCAATATCTCGAAAACTAGTAAAGGTCACAAAACCCAACTCTGGATTCTTAATGAAGAACATATGAAGCAACTTTTGACGGTCTGTGTTGTTTTACCAGTCACATGATTTAGCTGTCATTCTGAATTTTACTGGTAAGCTAAAAGAATCTTCTCAAAAACTGCTAAACCTCTAACTTTTTGCTTACAGTTTTCAGGTGGATTGCCCTATGCATATTGTAAAAAGACAATTAGTTTGGTATGCAAATAAGGCCAAAACTGACCAATGAGCTCAAAAGTAGGTCAATTTTTAAAGCTGCATAAAATCATTAAAAGAATTATTTTTGCACTTCGTATTGTTATGTTATGACCAAACACCAACAAAAAATTTGACAAAACCGTCCTATATGTATAATACTGGAGCTTCATGCTACACTGCACGAAACCCTTCAGTGCAGTTTACTGTGGGAACGAGCATCAGCTCTGCAACAATGTCCTTGGCTATCAGCAGAAGACCAAAGCCGCTTAATCTCTACACCAGTCTTCAATACTTGGCCAACTGTAAGTGAAGCCTAGCAGTCTAGGGTTCAAATCCAGTACATTCCTTCCCCCCCCCCCCCCCCCATTATCATGAACTATATAGACACTAGAATACCAGAAGTGGTAAAAGACTAGAGGTGTGGATCCCGGCAAAGGTGTTGAATAACAGATTCTATTGATTAGATCGGCATCTTATGCTATACTCAAGAATATTTAACTTATACGACAGCAGCCAGAATAAAGGTGGGAGGAAACCTGACAGAGACCGGGGGAATGTAATGTTTCACTTGTGAAAAGGGTCTTCGCTGGCTCATTTATCCAGTGTCTCACTCCAGCCAATAGGACTGCTCTGAATTACCTCCCTTGTTACATGACAGTGACTGACACAACACAAGGTAACTTTTCAACCACAAGAAGCGGGATCTCGCCCAATTACCCCCACTGGATGCTTTAACGTTTTATTTTCATTTTTATTCTCTCCAACGACATTAGAAAAAGATTCATTTTCCCCCTAAAAACAACAATTTAAATTTGTGTGTCTATTTAATGCAAGTTATATACCGGAATTTCACAGGCCCAGGCCTCTCCTCCCAGCTTACAGTTGAGCTGAATAGCAATCTTAGTGGAGACGCTCATCAACATCTGCTTCTTTGAAATGGTCCTGGCTACCACAACCTGGCTGGGCACTTTCAGAAGTAAGAACAAGCATGTCTTTTCAACAATAATTCTAACCAATCGACATGCAGGTGATCATAAATATGACACGCATCTCATCCACATGAAAAGATTCTTTATTACACACGATACCTGAAAAAGCCTCTAATAAGTGACTTTTCTACGGAATTGTGGCTTAAAATGAGATATAAATGTTATCAAGGTTAACTTGTCCATTCAAGCCTGTCTGCAATTTTAATTCCTGCAAGCAACATGCTGAAATAGTCTTTTAATACTAGAAATTTTGCTGAATTAAACACCTTGAAACAAGAGAAAGTTTCAAAACATGAAAGGAGGTTTTAAAATCAGTTATATTGAGCGTTCAGAAACAGTTGTGTTACGGATCTGTATTTTTGTGGGATTTCTGTGTCTAATCTAAGGATTTTCAGCGCTCTTCTAACTTGGGCGTCATGTATGAAAAATTGAATGATGAAATATTCTGCTGTTGTATTTACACACTAATGTAATGCAGTATAGTAAGTACCTGGAACTTCACAACAGCACAGTTTCTTGATGGCATCGTATCTGTCCTTCCTGTTGGTGGGCAGTACACAGAGAGCTAGTTGTGTAGTGGGCGTCACTTGTTCCCGTAGACATCGCGTGTACGTCTCATTGCGATCATCAGGAAGCTGCAATCTAAAAATCAAACACATTTTGAATTATTTGTTTATTTGGTAATTTTAACTTATACAAGGGCAGTCTGAACATAAGCGAGGAAACGGGAGAATCATGGACCTTGGGCAAGTTACTGGCAAACTTCACCCCTTGCGATGTACAGATATACACAGCATATTGGTGGAGGGCAAGTTGTGTTGCTTCAACAGTCACACAAGTGTTGGATAGTATCAACCATTTCATGTCACCAAGGCCTCATAATAAGTGACAATGGAGGAATCTACACATACATGATAATATTGAATACACACCTTATATGTCCCCGTGGATGAAAGGCAAGCACTTTTAACCACAAGACCAAAACCCACCTGTTTGGTCACACCTCAAACATAGTTTTTTGTATTTATATTAGTTTTCAGGGAAAAACATGATAACTGTTGGCATGGTGGATGAGTTATCTTAAAGGTGCAAGAATATTGGTATTGGTCTAGAGGGAAGGGGCTTTCTTATGCTATGGGGACATCTTAAATTTGTTACTGGTCATCTATGTGTCTGACAACTGCGCTAATCAGCTCTGCTTCTGTACCCGTCAAATTAGACTGCAGAGTAGTACAGGAGCTAAAGAGATCTGCTGCCATTGTAGTTTGGTTTAATATTATTCCCGTGACAGGCGTTTAACAAAGTCAGAGCTCAAATAGGTTTATGGGAAGAGAAAACTCAAATGCAGATTTTGATTTGGTACCCCGACCTCCTTCCTGACTTAAAAGTCAGCAGGAGATCATTTAGAGTATGCTGCCTCACTGGTGCAGGGCCTGATAGTCACAGCAAGTCAGCACGTAATTATAAAATCAACTCCACCTATGATCACTCTTGTGGCTTGGCTGTTATCACAAAACTTACTTTATTGGTGTCTTCACATTAACCCCCATTGGTCCAGACACCCTCTGCAATGTGCTTATGAAGTCGTTGACGATTCCCTCGTCCCGTCGGGTGCATAAGACAATCCAGTTGTCGAGGTGGACCACTGACTGCAGTTTTAGGCCCCGCATGCCACGGGACCAGTCAGCCTCAACAGCCTTGTAAGGTATCTGAAACAATGACCGGGGGGTGACCAAAAGGATTTATTTGAATGGAGTTTCACTCCTTACTAAAGGTAGAGAAAACCTAGAAATGTCAAAGTTCAGATGAAAGAGTGTGAAAAGTTATTCCTAAATGTGGTCTTATAATAATATTTTTTCCGATTTTTCCTTAAGGAGAAAAGAGAAAATTTATTAGACAAGCATCCCATCCTTTAATATTTAGAACATTATTATGCAATGATAAATATCAAAAGTTGGTCCCAAATACCCACCTTACAAAAATATTTTCAAATACCCTTTTCTCTTGGAAAAAAATATTAAACCCAAAACAATATTACAGATCATATTTGCAAACAAGTTTTGACGCTCTTTCATCTGATTTTGGCATGTTTTCTTCTCCTTTAAGAATACTTCAGTTATATGACGGCAACCAGCCCTATGGTGGGAGGCATTTGGTGGATCAGGCCGAGACTGCATAGACAGTATATCAAATAGAATGGACACTCCAGTTTTTTCCCCCATTGTTGCAGATTTCTCTCAAAATAATGCCTTGACCATCACATTACACTGCCACTGGACCAACCAGCACCTGTTCTATACCTTATAAGGTGAGTGCCAAAGGAGGTTGTGCCAAAGGAGGTGGTGCCAAAGGAGGTTTCGCCAAACGAGGTGGTGCCAAAGGAGGTTGTGCCAAACGAGGTGGTGCCAGGAATACCAATGTTTAATTCGTTTAGGAAGGTATGACGCGATCTGAGTTTGACCCTCAGATCTACCGGTAACGACCCAGACACCACCACAGCCCGTACTTACATCCTTTTCTCTCTGATGAATCTTCTCCGCAGGCAACACTCGTCCGGTGAGCTTGAGTAAATCGCTGCTGAACTCCAGGTTCCAGCCCCGCATTTCTTTCTGCACCTCGGGGTTACTGAAAGAAAACACAATCACAATCCAAATTAGGCTTCGTACACTTTTCCCTTCCCTTTCCAAGGGCTTGAGCAGATATTTTACCTGAATTTTCAAGGACTTTTTAACTTCAAGGCCTCAGTAGTAACTTCCCCAATACAACCAGCTAAAACGATAAGACTTATTCCTGGGTCATCTACATCTCCCTGGTTAGGAAGTTGGATAATACTTTCCACTAAATATGTATTCCATATTTCTAAAACACAAAACTGAAAAATTTCTTTAAATGAGAAATTAATTTTAATGATGAAAAGCAGATTTCCAATGAGCTGAAAATATGAAAAAAAATTATACTGCAGATTCTACCATAGTACTACAAGTACAAGGAAGCAATATTAGGGAAATATGCTGTCAGAATTCTTGCTTTTTTTTTTTTTACGTAATTTTCAAGGACCTGGCTAATTTTTCAAAATTTTCCAGGACCAGGAAGTTTTATTTTTACTGAAAGCATTTAGAAATCCTCTCTCAAAAACAGACACACTCTAAAAACATCCCGTTGCATAAAAATTTCTCCAATATAGATATGGCATTAATATTTGACAAAAGTATTTCACGGGCATTTTAAAGGAAGTCCACAGAGTATGTCAAGAATTTACTTATTTGACGCCATTGCCAAAAAGTTTTAATTATGGTAACCTTTTATTTATGTCACTAAAACAAAGGAATTCCCAAAAAAGAGGGAAACAAGAGACACGTTTAGTGTGTTAGTTTGGGTCATTGACAGTATGTTTATTATGCTGTGAAGAAGAAAAAATTGCAGATTTTTCAACAAATATCACATATATTCACAAACAAATATCACACATCACAATATTCGTGACACAAGCAATCTTGAACTGATTGAGTACGACAGCTGTTCCAGGGGACCTATACTCATCATATGATGATGTGGATTTTCCAGTTGTGATGCCATAATTCTGTGAATTACGGGATGATTGTTCAAAAATTTCTCACTGTAAATGAATTTGTGCTTTTATGTTCGCTTTCTTTGTGCACATTACAGCCAGGCATTTAATCGTCAGGCATTTTGCTGGAAAAAGCGTGCTCAACAACAAGGGTTGACATAATAAACGGGTCACCATTTGGAAACCCTTTACGCGCTACATTTAAGGTATATTAATCGCAAGTTAAGGGTTTCCTACAAAATCCTCGCTGTGAAGGCCAACCTAGTGGATCTGATACTAAAAACAGACTTTTATTATAAAAATAAAAAGTGAATCAGACTTTTGAATCTTTTCTCTTTCGTGTTTGGCGCCTAAGCGTATTTTATACTTCTTTGGTGTACGGTAGTATTTTCAACATGTTTGGCGTACAGCATATGACAAAATCATACAAGTAGGCAGGTTTGCTTATACCACGACTGTCAGCATTATGACAGAGCCCTAGCTAGCATTTTATCGAGTGGCGCTCCGCTATGCCTCTCGGAAACCGCAGTACCAAGCGCTATGCTTAAATATGGCCTTTGTGCAGTATTTTTAATTTTCTGTCGAATAAAACAACGCTATGCACTATAATTCCATCGGCATATGATCTCGTACATACGTGTAGTTAATTTTCGCCTCCAATTCCCACAAGTTACTTTCAAATCGAAAACCTGTTAGTTAAGACATCTTGAGTGCCTGAGGCATGGTTGCCGAAGTTCCGGAGTCTGCTGGCAGCGCAAATGTCTGCGCATACACTCAAATTTTGTGACCTTGCCAAGCCAGTGCTTATTAACTCATTCGCTACCACATACAGCCCTTGCTACTGCAACCGTGATCACCGCTTGGTCCCCAGCAGGCAACAGCAGAAATACAATTTTGCACTAAAAAATGAAAAAGTTTTTGTTTTATGATTTTTGGATAATTCCACCATCAGATGGCATTTCGGTATTTCTGCTCGGTGAAGCGTGTAAACATAAAATTAATCACTGTTAGATGTAAATTTACCCTTTCGACACGACGAAAGCATTTCCGGCAATGTAAGTTTTCCAGCAGACGGGGGCCACAGGGCCCCGAACGCCCGGCTCATTTGGCTGGGAGGCCCTTCCCCCATGCCTTCACCAAATCCTAGCTAGGGGTCTGTATGATGAGTGAAAACCGGGCACTGCGCAGGGGAACCCACAACGATCCACGGGTTGCTGACAGAGTCTACCACATACGACTGAAGAGGAAGCTGGCACGTGCTGGTTCCTGGGTCATTGCGCTGCATTACCATCAGGGGGTAAGCCAGAAAGGTGAAAAAGGGTGTCCAAACATCCCTTTTTGGAGCCATATTGTTATAGCAAGGTGTCCAGATTTAATTTTCTATTATCTCTCCAATGTGCACCAAAAGTGCACCAATTTTCTATTTCACCTGTCCAAGTGGCTAACCCTATGGCTGGTATGCTAACCACCTTGGCCAGGTGTTCAAAATGAAGTTGTTTATCTACACAATAAATTTCTATTGAACGCCATTCGATAAGAACAGTTGCTGGAGGATAACTTTTACGTCACTGAACATCCTGTACAACCTGCCAGCTTTGTTTAACGATCCATGATCCACACTCACTTGTTAATAGTATTGATGAATCCCTGCAGAGTCCTCTGTCGGCCCTCAGGTGGGATGCGCGTGTGAACAGCAACATCTCGCATCACTGAGAAATCTGCCCTCACATCATCGGAGAGCCCAGTCAGCGTGCAGAGCTCGGGCAGAAGATAGAGAACTTCTGTCCGACCCACCTTGATGTCACGCTTGCTTGGACGGCTAACTAGAAGAGGCTGATCCATATCCTGGACTTTTATCTCGTGGGCCTGTTATCCAATCAGAATATCTCATTCAGGCTTTAATTTATACGTTTAATATACAGCAATGTGATAGAGGTATTTACTTTGTACAATCTGATCTCACTTGGGGCTACTTAAGTGATAAGTTTACTGATATGATGAACCTTATTTAAAACATGTTAATTCTCAGCGTCAAAGCACAGAAGTATGAGTCTCATAACCTCTTTAACATTGCTTTATGTTATTGATACTCGTTTTATTATTTCTTATTGACACTTTGCTTCGCTGTTGCATTTTACTACACCTCTGGCATTATACATGCACAAGGTACACAGACAATCAACCTACATTATCCTTCTCTAGGATTCTGACTAAATTATTCATATGAAAAAGTAAACACTTTAAATCTAATTTAAAAGACTGATTATCAAAGAAAATGTGGATAAGTCATCAATAGTTCAGTTACTGCTAGGTGTAAATAAATGGCTGAACGCAAACACCATGATGGAAGGAATTCCTTGATTCTTTTTTTTTTTTTTTAAGCTTTCTACAATTCACTCTCAATTTGAGATTTAGTAGTTCATTTTTTTTTTATATACCTTTTGGTAGTAGTCCACGTAGGTAATATCGGTTCCATCTCTCATCTTGAAGGTGTCCGTGGGGTGCTTTTCCCACTCTATGTCGTCCACACGGTACGTCTTATTGTTGTACCTACACAAGAACATACATTATCAAGAAAGTTCCAATGACATAAAAACTGTTGCCATACAACATGTACCAAAAATGTTCTCTAAAGACTTTTCTCTTAATTTGCACAATTCAAATTTCATACCCAACCTCGCTTTAGGATTAAATCACCTTTTTATAGGGTAATGACTGTGAGCTACAGCTGTATGCAAGACAACAGTCCAGACCATTACACTGAGCAGAATCGTTGCCAAAACAATTTCACAGGGAAACAATGTTCAATCCTGTAGCTCTTATTCCAGTAAACATACAGATAGAACAGTCTCTAATGTCTTCACCCAACGACCCAGCTTAACTATAAAACGTCAATGGTCCATAGCACCACTTTCCTTCCAGATCTAAGGGCCCTTCAGCTGAACAACGGGAAACGTGATCAAATTGTTCTATTTATTTATTTATCTATTTATTTATTTATTTATTTGATTGGTGTTTTACGCCATACTCAAGAATATTTCACTTATACGACGGCGGCCAGCATTATGGTGGGTGAAAACAGAGCAGAGCCCCACAACCATCTGCAGGTGGCTGACAGACCTTCCCACTTTTGGCCGGAGAGGAAGCCAGCATGAGCTGGACTTGAACACAGCGACTGCATTGGCGAGAGACTCCTGGGTCATTACGCTGCGCTAGCGCGCTAACCACTTGAGCCACAAAGGCCCCTCAAATTGTTCTAAGATTTACTTTCATCAAAATGTGTAGCATTTAGCAGAAGGCATATTTCTAGAGGATTTTATGTGTAAGTATAAACATAGGCGTGGTCAATGCTAACTTTTCTCTCTATTCACACGTCTTAGCTTGGGGAGTGTCACATGATCTGACAAAATTAAGATGGGAGAGAAAAAGGAAAATAGGAGAAAAATTGGAAATGATTGATTTGATTGTGTTTTACGCCATACTCAAGAATATTTCACTTATACAACAGTGGCCGCATTGGTGAGAGGCTCCTGTGTCATTACGCTGCGCTAGCAATGAGACATCAAATTCTTCCTAAATCTATGATCAGGCCCCAGTGCATGTTTAAGTCACCTTGCCAAGCAAAAGTTACACTGGCCTCAAAACATACCTGTGCAAATGTCAGGGTTGTGACAGAAAATGTTTTACAGCAACTTAAAAGGGCCTAATTTCCTACATTTTCCAGCATATCCAAGTACCATTCAGTTTAGGTACTTTCATGTCTATACCAATGAATACTATTTCCATAGCTTATTTATCAATCAGTTTCAAACATTAATGCAACATTGATATTCAACACTGAAAAATCAAATACATGTACATTTATGCATTTATCCAAAAATAAACAGGTCTTTTAAGGTCTTGAAATCTTTTGATCAAAATTCTAGAGCTTTCAAGAATTTTAAGAACCAGTGGGTAACCGATCATTTGGAGCTGCGCTACTTCGCACAAACCTTGTGAGTATGATCTCTCCAATGAACTTCTTTGCGCAGACGTTTTCGAAGTCGCGCTGCTGCCGGTTCCAAATCTCATACATCATGTCCAGCACAGTGTCACTTCTTAGGATCTTGTGAGCAATGTCTGCACACAGCATCACTCGTGACTCGTACTGCAAGATGGAGGTGATGAACCCAGGCATCACCTGTAATCTGCGGACAAATGCAAACCATCACAGCCATGCTGATTCTTTGACCGTCTATCACCTGTCCGTCTGTATATCTGTCTGCCTGTCTATAAGTCCATACAGTGATGTTAGTTTGCTTTGTTTTAGGTTTAACATTGCTTTCAACATCATACAATGCTGTTGTGTCCTTGTAACATGCTGGACACAATGCAGACATATTTATGGTGCTACCTTACATAAATGCCATGCTAAAAACACTAGACATGCCATCCCACCAAGTGACATCACGATGACACCAGGTAAAGGATGAAGGTGAGTGTTATAATGTTGAAAAGTGGAGCAAGGATTACAAAAATAACTTATAAATCAAACTTTAATTCCACTATATAATTTACAGGAATGCTTATAAGCACTTTATCATACAAACTTTTGAGATACACCTGAAGATGACATTCATTAAACATTGCTGTTTTAAGTGGGATGTTTTTAAATTAAATTGGAACCAAATCAGGCAGCATACAAGCGCACATCATCTAAAAAATTTGTTGCAATAATTACAAATGTACTTACTTGTGCTGAGGAATGGCAACACTCCTCTCGATGTTGTAATAGTGGCGTCCAATCTGCTTCATGTTGATGGCATTCAGAATCCTGGAATCAATGAGTGAGTGAGCAAGTGAGCGCTTGGAGTGTAATGTCATACTTTACAATTTTTCAGTCGTAGGACTACAAAGGAATCCTTAAGAGTGTGTGTAATGTGCCTCCTTGTTGCAGGACAGATTTCCACCCCTCTCTTATCTAGTGCTGCTTCATTGAGACGACTTACCAGAGGCAAAAAGCCGCCCCGCCCGAGCCATTATACTCATACGGGTCAATCAGTTGTTGCAGTATATCCTCCATGTAGAACACCAAGTGAGGAAATTACAACTACCTCTTTTAAGATCTTAGGCATGACCTGATCCAGGATTGACCCTTGATCTATCGCTCCCGGAGCGGACGCCCTACTAATGGAGCTATTGGGGCTGGTCAATCCATGCTTGAATCATAGGACAAATCTTCACTTCACGATCTTAATTTTACACAGGATTAAAATGAAAAAACAGCTTCATTTATATGATTGTTGTTAAACGCCATACACAAGAATTTTTGACTTATAAAACGGCAGTCTGTATTAAGGATGGAGGAAACTAAAGTGCCTGGCATAAACCACTATCCTTTGGTAAGTTATTGACAAAGTTTCCCATGGGTGACATACAGATATGCACACCATACTGGTGGAATAGATGTGGTCTTCCACAAACATTAGACTGTGCAAACAACCACTTATTGTCACGAAGGCCCTGGAAATAGTGAGAGCCGGGAAATGCATAAGTTCCCATTTTCAAGGTCAAGGATGAACCTGTACCTCCTATGTCCCTGTGAATGACAGACATGCACCTTTAACCCCTCAGCCACAACCCACTCCCCTCCTGAAAATCTGATCTAACACTCCCTAGCAGAATCAGGTTCAGATAATTATTGGGTCTACATGCAGGTGCGCATAGTCTTCAGAGAGGAGGTGTGATATCTCCACAACTGCCCAAAAACCGACATATGAAAAAAACAAAACAAAGCATATCCAGTCTGTTCTCACCAACCTTCAGAATATAAAAGCTTTTAATAATCTCTTGGCTTCAATTTCCTAGTTCCAAATGCTTCACTTCACTACAAGCAACGTTTTGATGACCACCTTGGTAATGGGCAAATCTTGAATTTTCTAACATATAAAAAGATCGCACTATCAGTTTACAAAAGGAGATTTGACAGAACAGTGACAAACCTATGGAAGATGATGTTGAAGACGTGTATGCACTGTGGAGACTTTGGTGGCAGTTCATTTGTCAGGGTAACAGTGATCCGAACCTTAACACCATCAGACTTCCGCTCACTGTACAGTTCCGTCACCTAAAACAAAGGTATAAAGACAGGAGTGATAGTCTAGTGTTAAATGTATTCAAATAACATTACACTTAATGAACACGGTCTTGGTTGGTGGAAACCAGAGAGCCCAGAGACACCGCCTGTCCTTCAATGTACATGTGATGATTGCAAAATTGTTCTCCAACACATTTCATGTACGGCCAACTAAACGCACCTGCAAGTTACCTCGATTACCTTCATGCCATCACGAAGGCCCTAAGAAAAAGTAGATTATTTATATTTTATTCCTTTGATTGAAATTTTACGTCATATTTCGCTACCTCAGTGCAGAAAGGTTGTAACTTACATTTCCCAGAAATTGATTTCTATCAACATTCGGATACCTTGAATGACAACAAATAAACTGGAAAAAGGTTGTAAGTGAATACAGTATTTTATGTCGTTAATGCACATAATAAAATAGTTGTAAGTGGAAAAGTTCTGGTACGCTGAGTGTAGAATGATTGTAAGTGTAGCACTGTCAGGAGTGAAAGGTTGTAACTGGAAACTCTTCAAGAAAGGAGGCGTGAAAAGGTGCCACGGATTTCCAGATTTCTGGAACCATTAGACATCATGGCTAATGCTAGACCAAAACGAGATAGAAAGCAGGTCTATAACCTGTCTGATGTGCTGTCACAGTTGGACGAAGATTCATCTGGCAGCGAATATAAGGCTGACGAGGGTGAATCGGATACAGAAAGCGTCAGTGAAGGTGGGTTATGAACTCTTCTTCTGTTGGTGACGGAAACTATGCACTCAGTAATCCAGTGTTGCATGCAGATTTACATCCAATTGTTCACTTTCCACTTTATGACACAGAAAAAGTTAAGTTTGGGGAGAAATTGACGCGTCCGTGTATGCGGGGGTAGGAGAGGCGGGATTTTTGCCAAGAATATCATGTTTTAAATAAATGTAACATAATGGTTTTGACTTTTCTTACAATAAACTATCGGGCTCAGGCAGGAGATAATGAAGGGGAAGTGTGCTATGACAGGATGATTTTCTGTTACTGATACACACCCTATTTTACTTTATAAGCAGATGAGGAGAGCTTGATTGGCGAAGTGAATAACCTGGAGGGTGACACAGAGACTCAGAGTGTACATCTTTCCGATGGAAAAACACAAGGGATGACGTCAGAGACCTCTGCTCAACCAAATCCACTTGATTCTGAGAAGGCTGGTATGGAAATAAATAACAAAGGCAAATGACTTGTTTCCAGAATCAAAACTTTAATAAAGACGAAAAACTTCTAGAGAAACCTTAAAACAGAGGCCTAGATAGGCTAGACAGATAACCTAAAGTAAAGATATTCTAGAGAGTTGTATACAAAATGTGTATTTTGTTTTTGTTCTTCCATAGCCTGGAACCAGATGTTAATTTGAGTATTGTTCTTCATATACTTTCAGAACAAGAAATCACAGCAAGCAGCAGCAACATTTCTCAACTTGATCCACATTTCTTGACTAATCCATTGTCCTCGAGCAGCCCTTCGCGGCACGACATTTCAGAAGGCCTATTAGACTCTGACCTTCCGGCAAATGATGATCCACAAACAGCGACGGAAAACCAACAACCT
The DNA here is from genome assembly GCF_032854445.1 of Liolophura sinensis. Lineage (NCBI taxonomy): Eukaryota > Metazoa > Mollusca > Polyplacophora > Chitonida > Chitonidae > Liolophura > Liolophura sinensis. Next base: position 23,302,576 of record NC_088304.1, read on the forward strand.
AGAGACCATGGTAAGAGTGAAACAGTTGAACTGTCAATTTCCTAATTATATAGTCAGAAAATATGAAAGTTATTAGGGGTCATCTTAGTAAAGAAAAGATTCAGTAGGCCTGGTACAGCAAAATAGTACTGTGTTTATAGTAGAACCATACTACATGTACTTTTTTTCTGTTTAGAAAAAGCAAAACCCAGCAAACAGAATAACATATAACGTTCAGTGTTTAACAAATAAAATAGAAAATATACTAACTGAAGACCATATACGGTGCGTAAAATCAATGGAAAACAAAACCTTTTTCTGTGTAGAGGGCAGAGTGTTATGAACTAAAAAAAATAAATCAGCCCCCCCCTTCCTTCCCATCCTTCCTTTAAAATCTCCTTTCTACTTCTACAGACAAACTAAAATACTGACCTGAAGTTTGAATGTTTACTATACTTAACAAGTTATTAATGTTTTTTTTACCTTTAAGAGGAAGGTCATACTGACATAACTAGGGGAAGAAAACGGAAGAGAGAGACGGATGCTTGGAGTCGAAATAAAAGAAAGGATGCAAGGAACAGAGGGCGTGAATATATCAATGAAAAGGGACGTGTTATACATGCAAGACATCCACAACCTTTCCAGTGCAAATGTCACTACAAATGTACAGACAACATCCCAGAGGACGCGCGTAAGAAGGTTTGTGAAGCATACTGGGCCAGTGGTGATTATACTCGTCAAAGAGACTATATTGTTAGAAATGTGAAAAAAACAGAGCGAAGCAGGTCAACAACCGCTGGCGAGTCCAGAAGACAAAGGACCTACCAGTATCACTTGACCATGAATGGTCAATGCATTCAGGTGTGCAAAACATTCTTTTTGGCAACACTTGATATACGCCAAAGAACAGTTTATTACGCTCTCGATGCCAAAACCAACATAAACGCTGCAAATACTGAGGGTTTTGTATCTCCTGATCGTAGAGGCAAGAACACACCAAAAAACAAGACCAGTGATTCGGACAAGGCTTTTTTAAAAGCTCACATTGAATCGTTCCCTGCCGTCGAGTCACATTACTGCAGACAGAGGACACGGCGCAGGTACCTGGACAGTAGTCTTAATGTGAAGAAAATGCATGAACTGTACGAGGAACATTGCAGAAAGGAAAACCGCACACCGGCAAAGGTTCATGTATACAGAGAGATTTTCAACAGTGAATATAATTTGGGGTTCCATAAACCAAAAAAGGATGAATGCAGTCTTTGTGATCGATTTAAGAAGGCTACCCTAACAGAGAAGGAAGCTATGAATACAGAATATCAGGCACACCAAGCTAGAAAAGTTCAGGCCAGAGAACACAAGGAAACCGATAAGAAGAGGGCAATTGAAAATCCAGAAACTGTGAGATCAATAAATTTCGACCTTCAAAAGGTTCTACAGACACCTCAGATGAAGGTGTCAAACCTTTACTATAGCCGTAAATTGTCTACATACAACTTTTCTGTGTACGACCAAGCATCCAGGGCGGCACACTGTTACATGTGGCATGAAGGTCAAGCAAAACGTGGATCAAATGAGATTGCTTCGTGTGTTTATGGGTACATGAAAAACTTGCCACCAACAGTTAAAGAGATTAACTTTTTCAGTGATACCTGCAGTGGTCAGCAGCGTAACTGCAACTTCTCCACAATGTGCTTGTTTGCTGTTCAGAGATTACCTTTGAATATCATCAACCATAAATACTTCGAAAGTGGACATTCCCAAATGGAAGGTGATTCTGTCCATTCCACCATTGAGAGAGCTACCAAAGATTCTGATATATACAGTCCGACAGAGTGGTATGGGGCGGTGCGAATGGCAAAACGCACTCAGCCAAGATATGAAGTTGTCGAAGTGGATACCCCTGATATCTTTGATTTCAAGTCAATGGCAGATGAGTGCTTCATTAATCGCAAGATGGCAGATGATGGGACCAACTTAATGTGGTTAAAAGTGAAATGGTGGCAATACCGGTCAGACAAACCATCACAAATATATTTTAAGTACCAGATGGACGATTCAAATTTCAGATGCATCACCGTGAATCGAGCAACACGCCGTGGACGGGTGAAGGAAATCAAAAATGCACAACTCCAGTGTGCATACAACGAACGTCCCATGATCGCAGAAGCAAAACACCGAGACCTTATGAAATTGTGCAGAGAAGGTCACATTCCGTCGGTCCATCACGAGTTCTACGAGAACCTACAGCATGGGGCCAGTGTCAGGGATAGGCTCCCTGAATCGGACGTCGAGGAAGATGACATTTGGGAAGATGACAGCGCTGAAAGTTAAAAACAGTTAGATTTTGAAAGGACTGAATTAATTTGTCTCCATCCTTGATATGAAAGTGCCAAAGAAGTGGCCAGACTGACATTCTTGACTTTATTAACAGTTCTGTTTTTTTGTGTGTTACATTCCGCTGTAGACGAAAATGTTTGTCTAATAACGTTATGCATCCCCAGAAAGTGGCCAAAAGAAAACTGTGAAGGTGAAGTGACATAACTAATGATAGGTGTGTTGGTTTGTGAGTTGATGTGTCTTGCAGACAGCGGACTGAAAGCTCAGTTACAACCATTCACATTTTGCCATGTAGAAATGTGATAAGTGGTGAAAAGGTGTATCTGCCATATCACGTGACCGGCACAGCAAAATTAACAGGTAACAATAGGAGTGAAAAAGTGTTTGCATCCCAAGTGTATGTACGCCTAACTAGTTTTTGGTTTAAATGATTTATATTTCTTTTGTGAGTTTGAACATTAAAAGTTGAATATATCAATTCCTTTGTTTTTCACTTACAACCTTTCTGCACCGAGGTAGCGATTTGTTGATAGCCATCCGCAGGTTGCTGACAGACCTTCCCAAGTATGGCTGGAGCCAGTAGAGGGGGACTCCCTTTGAGGAGAGACTCCTGGGTCATTATGCTGTGCTAGCACACTAACCATCACGCCTCAGAGGAAAAATAGGTGTGATTCATTTCTAAATATGTTTCAATAGAGCCCTTTCTTTTTGACAGGTTGTGGGGTAGGGTGTAGCGGAGAGAATATCTTACCTCTTGTTGGAGCTTAAAGGGCAGAAAAAGGATCATTCCATCAAAAGCCCTGGTTCTCCCGAGTATTTCTTCATGAGGAAACAGGAGGCCACACCTGAGTCTCTTGCTGTCAATCTCCGGGTTGTAGGCCACATGATATTGGTACAGGTGCCAATCCACTGGAGCACCTTTCCCAGTCCCACTGGGGTCAATTGTGAAGAAGTTGGACACCAAGCGAATAGGCGCTCCAGCAGTGCCTGGACAAAAAATGGGATAGTACACAACATTTTTTGTAATACATCAAATAACCGACTGGCGTAAATCAGGGCAGCACACCAAGCAGTTTCACTTTCACAATACCGTACACATTATAAATGAACTCGTCATAACTTTTCTCTTATATAATACGCTTCATATTGATAAGTTTGATTATACACAGTTTTGTTAAAGTGGACCAAGATATCTGAATCCAAAATTTTTCAGACACAGTTCAATGGGTTTTGTTATGGATTGACTATCATTTCTAAACCTCTTGAAATTATGAAAATTCTGCACTTGGGCCATTTACATCAACTAGCCAGCACAGGCCTGAAAAATTTCTCAAGCATCTCCTCAAAAATTCTAGACTGTGGCATTACAGGCTTTCTCTGCAAGAAACATTTACTTTGGAGCTTTTTATTCTTCCAAGAAATCTACAATACTCTTACCACTGCTAAAAACTGATAGTTCTGAAGAGTTATAGTTCACTAGTGAAGCTGATATTTTTGATATGGTTGTATTTGGCATTTCATAGGGCCTAATCCAGCCCTTCTCAGCGTCCGATTACCAGACGATGCCGTTCCCTCGAAGTGCCCCTTGCATTAAAAAAACAAAAAAAGAAAAAAAAAAACTATTTACTTAGGCTCAGATTATATACTTAGTTGTTAGGCTTCAGCTAGCCATTCACCACATTAGTTTTGGCGAATATAATTTCTGTGTGGCGAAAGTTAATGTTGAATCTAGCAGGGCCTTTCTGAGACCAGATTAGGCTTCATAAAGTTGATTTGCAAATTTCTGGCTCATTTTCTTCTCCTTAGCATCCAACTTTAGGTGTCCTCCAACATTTACATGCAGTACAATATCGACGTACCTCGCTTGTCCTCGATATGTGCTGGTCGTGTGTTTGGGTCCTGGTATTGGTAATCACGCTGCCTTCGACCCACATCCTTGCCTTCCCTTGTTCCTACTTGCAACTGAGCTAGTTCCTCAACGGGAGGTTTCACAGGCTCCCCAGCTCCTGGACGGGGCTCTCTGACCCCTCCCCTGTATGACGCCCGCCCACTCAGAGCAGCTGCAGGTTCACCCTACACAAAGACAGTTTTTCTTCAGTACTAACTCATTATGACGACAGATGATTTTTTTTTAATTATTTGCTTGCTGACTTGTTGGTTAATGCCAGCTCTATCATTGCATCCAGTTCCATGATGGATCAAGGAAACAAGAGTGCCTATGGGACATACGTGCCCACAGGGCATTCACCTGTGTAAAAAGCCAGTGTTACACACCATACAACCCGAGCTTCCTTTTGGGAGAAGATTGCTTGCATCTGAGGTTTGTTTAAAACCCTATCATTTTTTATAAGCCAGATTGAAACGACAACTTTTCCCGCATGACCCACCCTATTTTTTTAAAGGGTATATCAGTAGTATTACTCCCAATAAACACTATTAAGGATGGTCTGAAATGCATCAGATTCCATATTATATCATTCTAAAACGAAGTGAAAGTGGAAGAATAAAAGTCAGTCATTTGTTTGTGAAATTATGAACATCTGCATCATACAAAGTCATCTTTATACTGACCTGGGAAATCTTTTTATTTATTTTTTTTTTAATTTTTCTGTCATGATGAGACAGACACTTGGATGAAAAAGATGAAACTATACATCACACTCATAATTTTGTAGTTTTTAAAATTTCTGAATTTAATTCTGAACATTTTTCTGATGTATTTTTTGTATAAATATGACAAATTCCTCCAAAAGGAGGACAAATCTCATGTCTGGAATGAACGAACATTTTGACCCCTGTGTTGAGCCATGATTACATTATTCAACTGGAATCACTAAAACCAGTGCTCTGAATGTGCTCCATTTAGCAGTTGTATAAATTAAAATCAACAACTAACATTTGCAAACCTTGCCAGGGGGCCTCCATGGCTCAGTAGGTTAGCGCACTAGCACAGCGTAATGACCCAGGACCCTCTCACCAATGTGGTCGCTGTGAGTTCTAGTCCAGCTCATGCTGGCTTCCTCTCCGGCCGTATGTGGGAAGGTCTGCCAGCAACCTGCAGATGGTTGTGGGCAGGGATTTACCGGACGCAAAAAACACGCGTCTCTGACGCGTGTTTTTTGACTTGGACGCAAAAAATGCATCGGCAGGGGTCCCATGGGACGCAACAAAAAAAACCCCCAAAATTTACAACCACATCCAAGTGCCCATGGAAGCTGATTTAGTCACTAAAATAATTCATGTATCCAGTTATTTTCATAAACCAGAATCCACGTGTTCTACGGTAGCAACATCCAACGCTAAAAATAGCACGCGTGGCCTACAATTGTGACGTATGCTATTAGAGGGGGATCAATGAATTGACGCACTGCTTCAATGCACACAGCACGCGCTGTAAAGTGTAAGCGGTCCGCTGAGCAAATGTGCTATCATTCAAAGCAAATCATGAGCAAACAGTCCAAGTTGTCAAAGTTTTTCGGCGGTGGATCCAAGTCTAGCCACACTGTTATCATGCGTGATTCTGAATCACCTGAGCCGGCTGAAGCTGAAAAAACTTCACACACTGACACAGACGTCGTATCGGCACCTAAACGGGCTCGCACTCGATCGTTTCAAACCGAATGGCAAATGAAATTTCCATGGTTGAGTAGGGCCAACTCCGAATCCCAGGCCTCGGGTATGATATGTAACACTTGTAAAAGTGCAAATTTTGACAATTCCTTCACAACAAACCAGGGCTGTTGTAACTTTCAACTCAGCGCATTGTCCCGCCATCAAGATTCTAAACAACACATCGAGGCTGTAAAGAGTTTACATATGCGCTCTCACACAGATGTGGCCATGAAAAAAGTTCGCGAAGTCAGCCAAAATATGTACGACGAAAAAATGAACAGCGAAATGATTCAGCTAAGAACTGTTTTTGTGATGGCCAAAAATAACATTGCCGCTGATAATTTTCGAGACCTAATGGACTTGCAAGTTTTGAATGGTGTAAAAGTGAAGCAGTACTAAAAACGGCCGCAAATTGTCTCCAAAATGGAGGAGTGTATAGAACAAGTCGCGGAGGAAAGCATTCTTGACAAATTACAGGCAAGTGACTTCATTGGCATAATGTTGGACGAGACTTGTGATGTATGAGTGGAAAAAAAAATTGCCATTTATGTTAGATACATTGACAATGGAGAAGTGCACGTGTCGTTTATAGGCAATGAACGTATAACAGACGGTACCGCTGCTGGTATTGAAACTGCCATTATCTCAGTTTTGGAGAGGAAAAACATTTGCCAGGAACTGACGGAGCGGCTGTAATGACTGATCGTCACAATGGACTCGGCGCAAAACTGGGCCGTCGAAATAAGAATATTGTCCATATCCACTGCGTGGCTCACCGTTTGAATTTAGCTGTGTCCTAGGCAGGAAAGTCGATTGAGTATTGCAAGAACTATCACGCCATGATCCACTTACTCTATCAGTTTTACAGGGATTCTTCTGTCAGATACGATAAGCTAAGACAACTACAATACAAACTGTTCTTAACAAATCGTGGAACTCATATCTGTTCGTTGGCTTTCTATTGAGTCTGCTGTGAAAAGGATTCTAGACAGTTATTGTGCCATTATGCTCTCCCTTGATGCGGAAAAATCACCGAAAGCAGTAGGACTATCGAAATTTATTGGCAATTCATTGTTCCTGTTGTTCACAGCCCTCCTCATTGACATTTTAACAGCCATTGGAATTCTAAGTCTTACGTTCCAGAAAGATGCCGTCAACCTTTCTCCTATCAAACACAGTGTTACTTCTGCCAAGAACACATTGACTGACATGAGAAAAGGGTCCAGCAAGGTTACGAAAGTCCTCAATGCTTTGGGTGAGATGCCAACAACAGGAGAGGCAGCCAAGTACCATGATGTGAATGTTACAGATAATAACATTCTCAGGCAAAGGTTTAATGATATCAGAAATACCTACCTGGATAAGCTCAGCAGTAACCTTGATGACAGGTTTCCCAGTGACATGTTAGACAAGCTTGAATGTTTTGATGTCCTGTTCAACCCAGGGCGATACCCTAGTGACCTTAACCTCTTAGATTATGGCGTGCAACAGTTTGGTGTGTTAGTAGTGTTTTACCAAGAGCTTGTTAGCAAAGAGAGAATGGAAGCTAGCTTTCTACAGTTCAAACACCTAGCTAAGTCATACCAAGTGCTTTCATTTGAAGTGTTGATCAGAGATTTTAATGAAGAATTTCCTGACTTTCTGTTACTTGGCAAAATTGCATTGGTGCTTCCAGTTTCCTCTGCCCCATGTGAGAGGGGATTTTCCATCCAAAATGCAATCAAGAACAAATCCAGGAACCGGATAACCCCAGAACGTCTAAACAGGCTGATGTTTATCAAACTGAATGGTGGCAGTGTGGAGTACTTTGACTTTGCCAGAGCAGCCAAAATTTTCACTGACATGCAAGTTAGTCAGACTGTCACTCAAGGCCACTCAGTGACTATATAAGTGATAATCATAACATAAATTGAGAGTTTGACTTTAATGATAGAGAAAAAAAAGTCTTTGTAACATTGAAAAAAATAAACAGAGCACAAAGGTCATTAATATATATATGTGCTTTTATAGGTCATTTATATATTAAAAATTCATTGGACCCCCATTATGGTATGTGGGACCCCACTTTTTTTTTGAATGGGGTCCATTGGACCCCACAAAAATTACAGCCAGGTAAAACCCTGGTCATGGGTTTCCCCCGGGCTCAGTCCGGTTTCCACCCACCATAATGCTGGCCATCGTCGTATAAGTGAAATATGAGTACGGCGTAAAACACCAATCAAATACAGTCAAACCTGTACCTACGGCCACCTGTAATCAGCGTCCATCTGCTGTAAGCGGCCACTCTGCCGCGACCAAACAATTTTCCATGTTAAACGACCTGTAATGTACGGGCACCTGTCCAACGCATCCAGTGGCCAATATATTTTGCCACCATATTATCTATCAGCCTGTCCTGAGCGGCCGAGACTTTCAACAGTAATGATGATTGCCGCATCGGACATTCAAGACTTTCAAAATAGCGACCACCCGACTTCAATAGTTTTTGTAGTGATTACAAGTTACAACCTGCCACTTTGTGATAACAAGTGAAGTGTGAACATTATTGGTCAATAGCACTGAAGTCTATTGTTCTTTAATCAGGCCTAGCTGGTTATTGTCCGGACACCCCTGCACTGTGGCAGTGGATTAGCTCCATGCTGAGGTCCCCGCTATGAATGCCATAAACAGCGGGCAAACTCCAATATAATCAGATATAATCTGACCTCCCGTGGTTCCTCCCATGAATAGTTTCTTTGACAAATTATCTGGCTTGTTTGGCCATTATCTTTGCACACAAATGGTGTTGTGTTTTCATTTCGCGTGGACGAAATATTGCCTGTACAGGACACATGGAGAAACTGATCTTCCTTCACTTGTACATGTTGTTGTTGTTGTCTCACCAGTAATGGCAAATATCATTAAACATCTCAGCAGTCTGCCATTTACAGTCCAAAACTTTGTTAGAATAGTCATTTATGCCTACGTAGGCCAAACTAGCACATGGCTTTCTAGGGCTTGACAATGACAGGAAGAAAGTTCTCCTGTCATGTGTGCCCTCACCTGAAACTCTTTCTGTAATCGCCTGTTAAATGCGTGAAGTCCATAGGTCTACCCCACAAAACTTGAAATTATTAAGTTATTATTTTACTACAATTGTTACATTTCTATGAAATTTATGTAGCAGAACAGATTAATGCTGTAACAATTATGTATAACATTATTATGTAGGCCGACATGTGTACATTTCCTGAAACTTAATTCAGTTGTGATTTGGCTTGGTCTTTACAACCTGTCTTATGTGGCCAACTGTCATATGCAGCCACTTTTTACGTGTCCCGTTCACTGGCCGCATACAACAGGTTTGACCGTAAATAAATAAACAAACCTTGCCCCTTTCTTAACACTTTCCACATATTCATTGCCCGTTATACACAAATACAAATACTTGTTCAATGATTCATGAGCATCCCTTAACTGACTTGCTTGGTAGGCTCATGCGCTTTAAAACTTGACTGACTTACCTGAGGCAGCTTGTTGCTGCCCTCGCCTGGCCCTGCGTGCCACAGGAGCAGCCTGCTGTGCCTCTCCTCTCGCCCGGCCTCTTGCCCGACCTCGTGCTCTTCCTGTCATTTGAGGTCACTTCACTTAATTATGTCCTGTATAATGATACACATTTGATTTATTTATTTGATTGGTGTTTTATGCTGTACTCAAGAATATTTCACTTATATGACAGCGGCCAGCATTATGGTGGGAAAAAACGGGCCTTAGTGGAAGCCAGCATGAGTTGGGCTTAAACTCAAAGCGACCATATTGGTGGAAGGCTCCTGGGTCATTGCTCTGGGCTGGCATGCTAACCCTCTTCGTCGTGGAGGGCCCCCCCGATAAACATCTGTATGTCATGGTCAAAGAACTTATGTACCCCAATCACTTGTGGTAAAATGGAATATGATTTCGAAACTTTCAGTTTTAAACACACTTTCTCTGATTTTTTTTCCTCTTCTCTTTTCCATCAAGCCACAGCCCAAATAGATGTTAACAGGAATGTCTGAATGGTGAATGGCTAAATGCGTTTACCAAGGATTTTATACATTTCACAGGAACTGTATGTTCTGAATGTACCATGTTGGGTAGGGTTGATTGCTACGGGAGTGATTTGCATAACAGAAACCATTTTATACAAAGCTCTACTGTCTCTCCATTAACCAACGCAGTCACTAACCTTCAACGAACTGGTGTCAAATGTCACTCAGATCAATTTTTGAGATTCCTTTTTATGTTAACTGATTATTCGTCATTTTCCAGTCTCGATGTGTGCACATTTCACTGTCCTAACTTACTAAATTTCCTTCTGTCTATCACTGGACAGGTATGACAAGACTGACATAAAAGGCCCTTGCTAGGTCTCGTCAGATTTGTGACACGCTCTGGCACACAGATCACTCTTGAAACTCAAAGGAATTGTTTGTCTGGCGACTTATAGCAGTGTACAGACAAGGGACGTACTGGAGTAAATGCATCTTAAAAAATTAGACAACACGCTTCTAAAATTAAAGAGAGCCTACCAAATACACCTGAAAATTTGTTTGTACACTTTAGTTCCCGAAAGCTTGTGTAGATGCCAGATTTTATACAGCCAGTCCTTTCAAATTCAAAAGTAAATCTCCATGCGCTCAACGTTCTCGACCATGTGTTGGTTTCCAGACACTGTAGGCTGTAGCAAAAACTCCTGTGCCCCCATCCGCAGCAATGGAGAATACCTACCTTGATGTTTGTCTTTGTGACATTCTCAAGCGTTGGCCATGAAGAAGATGTAGCAAAGGGTTAAAAATGGTCTTTTAAGTCACTATACTGCAATTTCTGCTTCTGAATTGCACAAAAGTATCCTTATATCTCTCCAAAGTTTCAATTCCTTATAGATTGTCAGCAAAGTTTGTAATGTTAAAGTATCATAGACGTTTCTCACATATATATATATATATATGTACCTTTGATTTCATGTGAAGAGAAAACTTACTGCAATGGAATAAAAATATGAGGACAGCTAGCAACATATGCACTTCAGATATATATACTATATTCTGCCAATAATTAAAGCACATCAAAATGAATTCTTGTCTTCTAATGCACATTTGGATTTAGCCTGTATCAACAACTGCTTTATCAGTTTTGACCCCAGGACCACAGTTGTTTGCACGTTTAGCCAAGAAATGTTTAGACATAGCGGTTTGAGTTGAAATTTATCCAGTTTCCACTACAGTTTCCTACTTGTGTGGATTTAATAGTGATGGCACATGGGAGCACCTGCCTGGAATTGATAGCTGAGACGACTGGGGACTACAGACAAATTATTTGGTGCCCTACAGTAGTATACTGAAGCCAGCAAGGGAAGTACAGAGGTGTTCAAGGTAAGCTAATAGAACAAGACAGGGCTGTGATTGTATACGTCATCACAGCCGTACAGAGCTAGGTGATGTGCTTCTAGTGCTAACCTCGTGGCCTAACTCTCTTGACTATCGCAACTTGTAATATTTTGAAAGCAATCTAAAATAAAGGACGATTTAAAATAAATTCGCTGCACGACTCTTGCACAACTGATAATATCTAAGCGTACATTTCAGTGGCTGTCACAGCCACGTTTTCAGCTTCTTAAAATAACTTGCTCCTAGTTGTTGGAAGATGGCGGCCGACATTCGACAGGGGAAAAGTATGTTGTTGTCACGCAGCCTACAACCTCGCCACTGCCCTTTGTCTTACACATTGTTGTCTCGTTCGCACGCCACACCCTTAAAGTAGCGCCCTCATCGAAAAGTATCCAACAATTACCTGTGAAAACCACATAAACCCGCTGTACTACACCAACTGCTTTCAACCCCACGATCGCCATGCATACTGGTAGCACACTCGCCTCTACCCACGAGCTACAGTCACGTGACTGTAAAAGGCGCGGAAACCATTTCAACTGGCCACAGACCCCCATAAATTTTCCATAAGCGACAAACATTCCGTGGCCAGTAAGCTTTGGTGCATACATGCCCAGCCTGTGAGATAGAAGCCATTAAAATCTTGACATAGGTTGACCGTCAAAATCTTGACCTTTCTATGCCGGCAGCTGGGAGGGGTGACTAGCAACGCCAAGGGGACTCGCAGCCTCATCACCACCTATCTCCTGGTGTCCTCTCGTCCAGAATTTCAAACTTTCATCACGTATACTAAGAAATACAAAAAAAAAAAAACGTTTCACGCATCATTTAAATCTTGGCTGGGGCTCGCTGTGAGTTCAAGTTCAGCTTCCTCTCCGGCCATAAGTGGGAAGTTCCTCCAGCAACCTACAGATTATCGTGGGTTTCCTCCGGGCTCTGCGCGGTTTCCTCTCACCATAATGCTGGCCGCCGTCGTATAAGTGAAATATTCTTGAGTACGGCGTAAAATACAAGTTAAAGAAATTAATCTTGGCTCATGTCTCAAATAATCGTGTCACTCAGTCTCGTTTGAAACACTCAGCAGTCTGTTGTGAAACAAATTTCAGCTAAAATAACGGGAAGGACCATATGGCAAGATTAACGACTGACATTTTGATTTTAAGTCGAAGATCGCTTCGTTTTCCCGGGGCCAAGGGGTTAAAATACAGATAAATCTACAACTATAGGGCCTTAAAATTAATTGGTACATTACCTGAAACACCTCTAAATGGGGTGATGGCATTTTGTAGGCTTGTACACTCGATCTACCGTCAGAACATCTGTGCTGTGGCTAGGGCAATATGCATTCCGCGAGAGCCTTTCAAACTAAACCTGTGCAACATTGGCTTATGTCAGTGAAAACGGAAGTTGTAAATGTGGCACACTGCGAATGAGATCATTCTATAAATAGGCCTACACTGGAATGCACCGTAGTTTCTGTTTCGTTTCATAGATCGTTGAATTCTTCGGCCAAGACAGGACCGCTGTATTGTATGATACTTTTATAGTCACCGATATACAGAAAACCAGCAGTCATTGTCCGCCACGGGCTGTGCCACCACACATAAATGCTGACCCCGCTCACAATACAATTGTAAAACTTACCTCGGATGTGCTACACAATACTTGATGCAAAATACAAAAGTTTTGTTGTATTGCATAAATTACCTCATTTTGGTTTAACACAAGTTTGTATTTTATTATTTCGTAACACAAACATGAGTACTTCGCATTTATTCAACACAGTTTTGTGTTGAATGAGAACAACATAAGTTGCTTGTGTTAGTTTTCAACACAAGTTTTTTTTTTGTGTATGTGCACAGAGGTGAAATGTACTTGAGTAGGGCGTAAAACATGAATAAGATCAATCTTTCATTTCCTTTGTTAGCCATGCATACATTTAGCACACATACAACATGGATATTACAGTATTAGGAAGTAACATTTTGTTTTCCAAAATGTTATTTTCTATCTGACAAAAACAGACGCCCCATGCAGAGGGCTTATAATCCGTTAGTACTTTCTCCCTAGAAGAGCTGGTCAATGTAAATACTTAGCTTACCAGTAATGTATACACTATACCTGGGACTAATGTAACAGTTATATCGTAAGGTATACCGCTTCCTATTTGACATTCACGCACTTATCCAGAAACCTGTTATACATAACATTTATTAGGCATTGATTGACTGATTGATTTAGTTAGTTATAGTTGATTGGCTATTTGCGCCGTACTCAAGAAGATTTCACTTATTCGACGACGGCCAGCACTATAGTGAGAGGAAACCACGCAGAACTCGGAGGAAACACGCGCCCACACGTAGGTTGCTGGCAGGCCTTTCAACAATGGCATACATTATCAATGGCATGCATGTGTATATATGTGTGTGAAACGCTGCTATCAAAATGCTACATACAGATTATATTAAGTATACTAAACATTTGGGTCTAAAACTCTACATTGACTGCTATCTCAGGAAACTCCATGCCAGTCGTTTCAAATAACAGCTAGCCCTATTTCGACCACATGGCGACGGTCCAGGAAGTACATGTATATACATGACACATCGTAAATCGTACATTGTATCTGTATATAAGGACAATTGTTATCGGAGTGTGTCCATGTGTATACCAATTATGTATTATATATTTATATTAATGTAAAGAATTATTGTATGATTTTACGTCCATATGCACATACTAAATAAGTGTGCATGCACATATCGGTATCGGTTAGGTATTACATAAATATATTGATGTAAAGAAGTGGTGTATGATTCTATGCTCACAGGAACATGTGAATAAATTGTGGTATCAGTTAGGCATTACATTTATATATTAAAGTAAAGAATTATTGTATGTTCATATGCGTATCAAGTCGGTATACACATAGGAATTAATTGTGTATTTTTTTGAATTGAATTGAATGTTTATTCACCATACGCAAATATATGTATAATTACATATCTCGTAAATGGCGGGAATAAAGTCCGAGGGACTTGTTCTATCCCTGACTCATTATTATCAAATAATAATGAAACATAATTGGTGAGGAGCGATAATTAGTGAACAACTGTATTGACAAAATCCAGTTTACTTGGGAAAACAGTGACAGAGAAATATAACACTACAAAAACCTGAGTTAACTATACAATAGTGTGAATAATATTTTGTGTGACACCTTCTGTCTCGTAGATTGTATGACTAATGTGGATCAAATATTGTTAATTAAAAAATCTTTTAACCTGGATTTGAATAAAGACGTAACATTGATTACTTTGAGGTTTGGAGGAAGCCTATTCCACTCCCTTGGGGCTGGTGATCTGATGAAATATGTAGATAGATTTGAAGTTAGAAAAGGTACACGGGGATTGAAAGAATAGGATCTGGTTGGGTAATTGTAAACGTCAGATTGTCTTGTGAACAGCTGTTGAAATTTGTGAGGAAGAGAAGGTGATTGGTGAGTAAATTTATGTGCGAGTAGCAAGAATGAGTATCTGTATATTTGTGCAAGTGCGAGGATTTTGAGGTTCTTTAATATTGGAGCCGCATGATCCAGTCTTTGTGAGAAAGCGATGAGGCGGATGATGCGTTTCTGAAGAATTACTAAGGGATGGAGATGACTGATGTATGTGGTACCCCACATAACATTTGCATAGGAAAGATAAGGGAATATCAGAGAGTAGTACAAAATAATCAGTGTTTTTTTGTTGACATTTGCTCGAATGTGTTTGATGATGCCAATATCTCTGGATACCTTCTTACTAATAAAGTTAATGTGAGATGTCCAAGACAGCCTTGAATTAAAATGAACTCCCAAGAACTTGTGTTCTTGAGGCTGGCTATTTCAACGCCATGCAAATATAACAATGGCGGAAGTGCCTTATTTTTGGATACATTTATGTGCATGCATTTTGTTTTACTAACATAAAGGGACAAGCGGTTAGCTGTCAGCCAATCGGAAATTTTATGCAACTCTACAGACATAGTGGATACAGCCTCAGCGCTTGTAGGCGCGTAAGTGCAGACACTTGCATCATCAGCAAATAATGTAAAATCCAGAACATCTGATGATGTGTGATGTCATTAATGTACAATAAAAATAATACCGAATAAGACCGAGAATAGAGCCCTGGGGGAAACCACAATTTACCTTACGGTCTTTTGACATATTTCCCTAAAAGTGAACTGATTGGGATCGCCCAGATAGAAAGCTCTCGAACCATTGTGCGCTGTGAGCTCGAATCCGATTCGATTTTTTTAGAGGGATTTCGTGGTTGACAGTGTCAAAAGCTTTTGACAGGTCAAGGAAAGACTAGGTAATACTAGGGCTAGGTAATACCGAGATGGGACGGTAGGTTCTGATGTTATTGGCGTCACCACATTTAAGACGGGGGTAATTTTTGCAGATTTCAACGAAGACTGTATACAAGCGCTTGTCCCTCAATAATAAGGGACAGATTAACTATATGTGCAAGGGGAGTTGAAATATCTTTTGCAACAAGTTTGAGATCAGACATGCAAATGTCATCTAAGCCTGGAGCTGATGACTTTAGACTGTGTATAGTGGTTTCAACAAGACCAGGCGAGACAGGAGAAAATTGAAAGTTTTCCTCTGCATGCTCACCTAGAAAATCTGAAAAATGTTTAGGGCTTGGTGGTATGTTAGCATCAAGACTGGAAGCAATAGTCGAAAAAAAAGATCATTAAATCTATTGGAAATGACACTTTTATCTGAAACAGATAACCCAACAATATTAAAACATTTAGGCATGTTCTTGCATTTACCACGTCCCATCGGATCATTTAATACTTTTCAAGAACCTTTTACATTGTGATTTTGGTCGTTTATTTATTTTTTTTCTCCAAGTAATTCTTTCGCGAAAAACGGATCAAGTTGTTCAGTTTGTTCCCCTACGTCCTATATTTGACACGAGTCGGTATATCAGTGGATTTCAAATACTTGCGATAAAGTTTGTTCTTCTCGAATACAGACCGTAAAATACCTCAATTCACCCAAGGTTTGCGAGTATGTTTTGATGGGCTGTTTATGGTCACAACAGGAAAGCATGTGTCGTATGTTATGGATAATTTCCCAGTAAAACAGGATAAAGCCTCATTAACACTATCCGATGATAGAACGTCATGTGAGTCTATATTTTGAACATTTTCTTTAAACAGATTGACTTGTTCTGGAGTCTTTTTTCGAAAAGAGTAAGTTGATGTTTCTTTCGAGAAGATATTGAATGTAAGGAAATGGTCAGATATATCTGTTAAAAATATACCCGGGAAATTGCGTTGAGCATGTAAGTTTGTGAAGATGTTATCTATAAGGGTAACAGATCCAGAACATACTGGAGTACGTTTTGTAATGGAAGGAAAAAGGTAATGACACTTCATTAGTTCAAAAAAATCTTTTGATGGTAAATGGCTATCACACTTGAATAAGTCTATATTGAAGTCACCCAAGATAATACATTTTTTGTTTGCGGGTATATTACGAAGGACTGTGCTTAGTTTTTCATTAAAAAGACACACGTTTTTGCCTGGAGGGCGATAAATAATTCCATCAACATAGACATTTGACGGAGCAGCGATCTCCACAAAAAAGACTCATGTCCATAATCTTCACTGAAAAAAGAAAGATCATCGTGTATCTTGCAAGACTCAAAAGAGCTATTAACGTAGAGTGCAAGACCTCCTCCCTTCCGTTTATCTCGGGAGTCAGAATATAAAGTATAGCCTGGCATAGAATATAAGCATTCGGTTAACGGGCTGAGCCATCTTTCCGAAAATCCAAGGACTGAAAAAGTTAAGATTGAGAGTATGGATAAAGCATGTAATTTCGTCAAATTTTTTTGCTAAGCTACGAGCATTTAAATGAAAGGTTGAAAACTAATTTTGATTATCATAATCTAGGGTTTCTAGGTGTTGAGTAAAACTTTGAAGGCTATAGTAGTTGGACAGGTAAGGGTCTAAATTACCCCAATAGGCAATTTCATGTTCGTTGTCATCAATATGTGTATTAGATGCATCATAGTCATTCAGTTCAGGTGGATTGAAGCACATCTGGTCAATAATATCACGATTCTATGTTGGGATGGTAGACGAGGCAGTTGATGATGAAGTAGGTGTTATGTAGGGAACATCATGGAATGGCAGGTGGGAGAATGAATTGTGAGGTGGAACAGGCATAAAAGAGTCTGTGTCATTATCCATATTTAGTTCAGTAATATGCGAATGATTCTGTAAAATTTTTCCACATCAAAAAGCCGGGATGAGTGTTAATTATAGGTGTAAGGTAAACAAAGAGACGTAATACATTAAAAAAAAAACTAATGAATACAAATAAAGGGAAAAGCCGATTTGTAAAAGAGACACAATATATATACACAAAAACAAATATTAACCATACGGTTGTGTAAGATTTTCTACAAGTCACATGACAAGGTAAGTGGATGTAATTAACATGAGGTGTTAACATAGATTCGAAGGCACATAGTCCGTGCAGTGTGGGTGGATATAATGATGCACTCATTGTGGCTACGACACGGGAGTCACGAGCAGTGTCATGGCACAATTCATAAAGGGTTAGACCGGTTCTCACTGTACGAAGTCTTTCAGTAAGAATTTGTGCAAGGAGCAACGAAAGCAAACTAGTTTTGTGGTGTGCCATATTGAGGGAACTACCGACAGCTACCCTATACCACCAAGTAATGCAACAGGCGTTCACGGGTACCCATAGACTTGCTTACATCAGGGTAGTTCTGCATGTATATACCTCTATTACATGAACATAAATATATACAGTTAAGATGAAATATACAGAGAAAATATACTGTTCAAAACAAGTGTTAAAATTAGAACATGGTATGTACATGTAAGATGCAACTGCGCATTATCCAATATATGCTGATTAACATGCAGCTGCACATTGTCTTGAGTTACTAATTGGGAAACGAAGGGAGGGGGCATATGTTTGGGTACTCAGTGAGCGAATCGCTAAGTTTTGGGGATAGACACTTCCTTATTGTCAACAAACAGTTTCCCTCGCGCAAAACGCACCCTTTTCCCTTCCATGTAGTATCTGTTCATGAGATCCCTGGCATTGTTCTTTCGACGCCTGTCTCCGGGGGCCAGATCTTCAGTTACAAATAAAGATGAATCTTTCAGAAGTTCCTTGGCTTTAAATAAAACTTCTCTTCGTTGGGGACGCGTAATTTAGCCAAAATATGGCGATTTTGACCCTCTCTTTTGTTTTCCCACACAGTGTGCGTTTTCAATATTGATGTCCGTCAGATCTAGCTTGTCTTCAATAACAGACTTTACAATCTGGAAAGCATTTTCATCAGACTTTTCATCAATTCCTCCGAAATGTAAATTATATCCCCGACTATACCGTTCCTGGTCAATGATTTTTTCCTGAAGGTCACGGTTTACCACAGAAAGTGCTTGCATATTGGATTTAAGTTTTTTCATTTCCTCAGCGTGACTCTTCTGCACTTTGTCTATGATTTGAATGATAGAGTCTGTATGCTGTAGGCTAGAAATGAGAGACTGTTGAGTTCTTTCAAGTTGAGAGAGGCGCTCCAGTGAACTTTGCTGGGTTGCATGTACCTTGTATAGAGTTTGCTGAATGTCACTCACCGAATTCATCATAAAATCACGGAACTTTTTGTCTTCCTCGGGTTGTTCTCATCTATCACCTCTCCCTCGTCGCCAGGATCACTGCAGTTTAGACCTTTGGATTGGCTTCTTGTTGTAGATCTAAGACTTTTGTTGGGGTTGTCCGCTTTCTGAGGCTTTGGTGGCATGGTGGTGGTTCTTGTTGTAGTTCTAAGACTTGTTGGGGTTGTCCGATTTCTGAGGCTTTGGGGGCATGGTAGTGGTTCTTGTTGTAGTTCTAAGACTTTTATCAAAGTTGTCCGATTTCCGAGGCTTTGGTGGCACGGTGGTATAAAGCAGGTCCCAGTATGTATGGATAGGGTAACTTTTGTTCACTGAACATTGCTGGGCCCCGCCGAGCACTGCCGGAGCTCAACAAAAAGCACGTCCTCACCCAAGCATTTATAAATATCAATATGGTCTTATTTTTAACAATTAAGATGTGGGAACAAGTTTGTATTATTTTGTCATGCTAAATGTGTAAGACTTATTAATGTTGATTTATTAGGTACATTGTTAAAATCAGTGCAAGCCTGCAGGCCTCGCTTTAATTTGGGTTTGTTTGATAATCAGTAGTCCTTTGGTTACCATGTCTAATCAGACGGTGATTAGAGATTGGGCCACCACAGAGAACACATCACAAGCGTAACCTGAAGGGAGACGTCGTGGTTGACAACTGTTGTATATGTCTTCACAAGGACAGCCAGCAGTGAACACTTTACTCACAAACTGGTCTGCCCAGTAAAGATGAGAACTTATAGTCAACACGGTGTTTTCCCTTAAGCTAAGTTTGTAGCCCAGCACGAAAATGATAACTATAATTATGCCTCTGTGGTATTAGATCTGTTGACATAGACTTCGAGGGTGCATGTATTTGTAATTGAACTATATTATATATTTGATTCTGTACATATTGTATGTAATATATTCTGATCATGTACTTGTAACGACTCACAACCTGGACTGCCCTATAAAGAGAAGAACTAAAGGTCAACACGGGGTTTTCCCTTCAGATTATTATACGGAACACAACACAGTCCTCGACTTATCTACAGGGCGAGGAGTTGACGGATTGGGGTTGGAGGGGTGGGGGGGGGGGGGGGCGGGGAGCGTGCGAGTGGATTTGTCATTTAGTGTCTGGAGACACATAAAAGTTATCTTAAGGAAAGTAGCCATGCATGCTGCTGGCGGGGCTGTAATAAAAAAACCCACACGATACCGATAACGTTGTGCAAATCAACTCACGGGGTAGCCGTGTTAAAATGTTTTAAAAATTTGTATTGACACTATTTTGCGCATCTGTTATTTCGCTATTCTTGATTTTTTCTACTGTCAACCATGCAGTAACGTCAGTATACGTGGGTGTCTTTTCACCTGTCGCATTAAAAGTAGGCGTGTACTCCAAGAGCTGATCTGTCACAAGCATCGAATTAAAGACGAGCTGGTTGTATTGTTTGACCGCAGAACGCTGTGCTATAAGTGTGTCATAGCAATGCAGCACTCTGCGTCAGTCCTATACCCGTTGTAGCGTTATCTGTGGCAGGATAACCTAGGCAGTGATGATGGGATAATTTATGCCTTGTTTTAGTCCAGGCTTCCACGGCTACGTAAGCTAGCCATTGATGGCCGGATAACCTGGGCAAAGGTAGAAGGATAACGTAGGCTTTGACGGCAGGATAACCTGGGCAAAGACAGCAGGATAACCTACACATTGACGGCAGGATAACCTAGGCCTTGACGGCAGGATAACCTTGGCATTGATGGCGTGATGACCTAGGCATTGATGTTATGACAATCTAGACATTGACGGAATTATAAACCAGTCATTGGTAGCTGGATAAGCATTATAAGTTCAATCTGAAATACCGCTACATATATATACATTTATGTGACTGGTGTTTTACACCCTGCCCAAGAATATTTCACTTTTTATATATATTTAGGAAATATTAGTGAAAGAAAGATATTCATATGACTACAAGAAAATGTATTGAGCAGATTAACATTCAGGCTTTATACACTGGGCAGGTATGTACTATGATAATATGAATTCAAAATGGCCACTGAATGAAGTAAAACTTGACATCTTAATACAATGAAACGGTGGGTCAATTTTCTGTCGATTTTTTACCATATCTAACACAGTAAAATTATTGTTCTGTGGTATTGTTCGCTCAGTAAAAATATGAAATGGCAGACCACAACTTGAAGGGATCTATGGGTTAGCGACTGTAAAGTCTAAAAACGCTTTAAACGGGATACTATGAAATGACTATCAGGTTTTAATCATCATTCAGTGTCACAGATTGTGTCATAGATGGCAAAGATGGCAAAACTTTAAGACTACCTGTTATTTTTTCTTTGTATGAACTGTTAAGACAGTTATTCAGCAAATACACATCAAGATGTCCACAGGCGAGCAGAAAAATGCATGCAAAAAAACCAAAAAAAAAAAGAAAATCAGTATGTATGTTCAGATGAAATGTAATTCTTCAAACAGTGAGCTACCAACAGTGCCTATGTACACCTTGGAATTCCACTGTCCTTTGTATTAGCTTCTGGGCTCACCCTAAGTGCTGAACCACAGCATATAGCATAATCTTCACCCCCAAATCTCCACATTATAGAAAGGCGACACAATGCTGACAGGGTGACATAATGATTGGGCTTCAGTCTTCACTGAAAGATGGTGTGAAGTTCACTGGTGCACCTGTTTAGTTGTGACATAACAACAGAGGACAAAGTTAACATAAATGTCTGCCTCTGAATAATGCATCAACACGCAGTCTCATTCAAGTGTAGAGATCAAAGTCAATTCTCTTGGAGCTGTAAAATTGTCCGTCTGAGCCGACCTTCTTGCACAATACGCCCTTGCCAAAGTAGCCCTCGTCAGCCCAGTGGAGCATCTGTGAGCTGGAGAATGGTCCATGAAGCTCACAATCTTCTCTCTCCTCCCACTTGTACATCCACATTACCTCAGATGATTCCTCGGGTTTGTCTGAAAATACGAAAATCCATGTGTATTCTAACGACCTGCTCTCTCCATGACAGATCATTCAAATCTATCCACCTAATGCTCTGTTGAGAAACACCTGCTTTTCTAATACAAGCGAAAAGTGACGTCATCCATGTTAGCCAAAGAAGGCTGCGAACACGAAAAATAACGTGACAATCATTTCCAAAGAAACAAAGAAAAACTTTACCAATATCTGATTTAACCGATTGCCCACATAGTGAATCATAAATAGTCCCCGTACCACGTGATGAAATTTGGCCTGTGTTCACCGTCCTGCTTTGTTCATTCACAGTAACTTTACAACAACAACATGCCTATTACAACAAAGGATGTTAATGTCGTTTCCATTAGTCAATCTGGATTATCAATATGTTAAATTAGCCATCTGTATCTGACTGTGAGTTCTTCCAGCAAAGGTACTCTTATAAAATTTGGGACAGATATTAGTAATGTTTAAAGTAGAATATTACATTTCTTTACTAACCTTTTGGACAAGTAAAGATACAGTGTATGAGTACATTGTTCATTAGATGATCTAACCATGTGAGAAAAAGAAACTCAATATCCCTGAGTTTCCTGAGGTCGCTGGCGTCATGGTGATGATGCAGAAAGTTATATCAGAAAACGCAAACAATCCATCTCAGTCTTTGTCTCTAACAATACTTTCCATACATGTATAATCTTTATCTAGAATGTGTACAACATGATTCTAACCAAAGTCTAAAACAATTTTATTGATGAATGCCGATTAAATAGGTCCATGAGAGGACCTATGTGTGTCTCTCAGGCTCCAAAGGTCAAGCTTGGTAGGTGGTGGCAGTGAGGTAAAGCACAAGGTACAGAGTGACACATGTGGTGTATTAAGGAGTCTGGGAGTAGACAACAACAAAATGGCCACTGTTGCCATAGATCTTAACTCCACACAGTGTGCATAATCTTCTTTAGTATCTTAACATTGATAGTTCTGCAGTCTACATACAGCTGCCTGTGTTTTTATTTATATGACAAATTTTAAATCTTTCCAGCCAGGAGAGTTTCTGACCGACCAATGAACAATCAGATAACAATCAACTGCTTGTGCTAAATGCAGACATGTCCAGCTTTTACACTGAATAGATTCAGATTAGGAATTGTACTACAACGCCCACTTAGGGCAGAATATAAAAGGGGAATGTACAAAGGCAGTTTATTTGACTGAAGGATTTACCTGTCTGTCTTAAACACACACAGGACCTATTTGTAATGCATTTTTACCCCTTGGTTTGACCAGCACGGTCACCAGTTTCTACTGAGACATAGGGATTCATATTAATTGAAGAAAGCAATTTTTTTTATGTTTTTATTCATTATTTTTTTTTCATTTACAGCCACATAATGTACTTACCATTTGAAGATTTTTCAGTGTCAGCTTTATCAGCTGCATTACTTTCTCCTTTGCTGTCTTTAGAATCTTTGTTATCAAAGTTGTCTGCAAACATATCTAAGGCATCATCATCATTCGCACCTTCAGGTAATCTGGTTTCCTTCTTTTCTCCCTTTAAAGACTTCAGCGTAAAAACGAGTTTCTCATACGTGGCCTCATAAATGTCCATTACACCAGCTGACACCAGGTCATCAGCCAATCCTGTCAGTTTCAGGAACATGGCTTTGTCTTCTGGGTTATCTCCCTTAGAATCTCCGGCAGCCATTTTCTGTTTTTTGGCTTTCCATCTTTGACTTGCTGTCATGGATTTTGTTCCACCTCCCAGACGCCTCAGGGCCTTGGCAATGGTTTCTCCAGGCTTTACCACCTCTATCATTTTCTCGTAAATCTGTGCCTTGTTTTCGTCTTTGATATCCCAGTAATCACTATCATTATCGTCGTCGTTGTCCATGTCTCCAGTTCCACTTGTCTCCCCTTTGGATCTCTCCTTTACTCTCACCCAGTCTATGTTGTCCATCCAGTGATCCTTGATGTTATCCTGTAATTCCAAAGAAAACAGTTACGGTGACTCCAATTTTATTTTTTGATTTATGGGCTAGCCAACAATAAACACATCCTAAAAATAAAATAAACGCAAAATCCAAAATTCACCTTTTTAATTTTTTTCCCAATCTTAATGCTTATTTTACAGCATTCCCATTTTTTAAAAGGCTTTCCAATCACACAAATATGTCCTTAGCGGGAAAAATTGCTGGGACTGTTCACATTTCCCACAAATCAGATGATTTTTCAATTTCATTTTTATTCCCTCCACCCAAACTGAAAAACGATTAATACAACAATGTGAACTTGCTTGGGCTAATGTCATCTCAGAATATGCAAATAAATGCTGTCATAACTGTTTTTGGAGATTGTTCTTATCTACAAATCACTGTCAGACTGCAACAACTATACAACTTGGACAATAGGAAGTGGGACTCAATAATATATATATATATATATATATATATATATATATATATATATATATATATATATAATTATAATGATTTATCTCTAACATGAAATTGATGCAAATTTTACACCTTCAAACGTTTGAACTTCAAAACACTGCACTGAAAGGCCTTGGTTCAGAAATCACAAAAAGCAGGTCCAAAATTATGTATAAATGACTTTTTTCTTTGTATGAAGGTTACTGCTAACATATTCCTTGCAGTGCATGTGCCGTTTTCTAACATTTGCTTTACATCACTGCCACCACTTGAAAATTTTGTACAGAGATCTTGAACAACATCAAGGTCACTGGGGTCATGGTGATAAGGCAAGAAGTGATGTCAGAAAATATTAAAAAAAAACTTCTGTCTTAACTTTTCCATTTGATAATACATTATACACAATCTGATATACCCAACACCTGAAACACATTTATTGATAAATGCTGATTAAATAAATCGCACCAAAAACCAATAATGAGGCTAAGCCTAAACAAGCCGACATGCATCATAGTCTCCAGAGGTGAGGCTTGTCTAATGGTGAGGGTGTTGTAAAGTGAACGCTGGGGAGTGGCACACGAACAGAGAATGACACATGCACAAATAACCTGAATTACTACAAATATGAGAGCCATATTAATTATTTATACTTTTTATTTGTTTCCAAACACATTTCATAATCCTCATGTACATGTACAATGCCAGTGTGAAACATTTTTCAACCTTGATTTTCTCCACACATTAGTACTTGCTATGCATTACCTCCGTTGATCATTATATGTACAGTAAGTATGTATGCTTGGGGTTTTACGTCTTACATGCATAATTCTTCAGTCATATGACGATGGGGCGTCATCATGTGTGTGTATATGAGGATACTGTATCTTCTTGTAGCAGGGCGATTCCATGCCACCAAAACACTGCTGCCACTGAAGTATCATGACAAAGACACGTGCAATGACACCCCACCCAGTCACATTATACTGACACTGGCCACCCAGTCCTGTTTCTTGTCTGTAGCCTCTCAATAGTGAGCACCAAGCGAGGCAGCAGCAAGTATCATTTTTGTTAAAGTCTCTGGTATGACTCAAACCAAGCTTGATCCCAGGTCTCAAGACTTCAAGGCGGATATACTCTGACCATTAGGTGGTCCTTGATCATTATAAGGCACTGGGATTAAAATCTGTGAGCATCTATGCCATTACTCCTTAGTGGAAGTCCTGTTGACGTATATCAGGAATTCAATCCTTATAATTCTATCTCTGTTTCTAACATTAATTGGCTCTTAGCTCAACATTACAAGTAATAATTTCCATTTTTAATAGTTAGCTACCCAAAGTGGTTGATGCGTAATATTTTTTGGTGTTATTGGTGCCTGAAGACAAGAGACCCAGGTGCCTGCAAAGCTAATTTATTCTTCCAATGTACCTTGGTTTTCTCAAAGATATACATCCCATGCTTGTCGAAATGCCCTTCTTCCATCTCCTCTATCATGTTAAATGGTGTAATCTTCACTCCTTCATCATAGTCTATTGTTGCATCTTCCTGACCTGTAAATACACAAATAACAATTGAATAAAGTGAACAGGAATTCTACATGCAGTCAACACTAGTTACAATGACATTGATTTCAATGAAAATATTTGACTTTAAAAAAAAAACCCAAGGAAACAAATCACCATATATGCTGAGGTCACACCCTTAAATACTCTGTAACCTGTTCATCTTGAACAATCATGGATTAAATTAGCCCCAAAGAACTCCAACTCTATTTTTTACATTTGCCTAGCGTCATTGGAGTCTCAATGCTAACAGTATTAATTTTGCACTCAACAAAGGTCCAGGTCAATTCCCCTCCCCCCCACCTTTGTTATTGAACAAGTCTCATGCAAATAAAAGACACCAACCTAAAGTCCTGCTTTCCACACCCACTATAATAGATTTATTATAGCCGTGAAGGCTTCCAAGAACTCACGGCTTCCCTACTGCTTCACTATGAAGCAGGACATGCGTGTGGGCCTACATGTAGTTGCTCAACATGGTAGCCACGGCCGAGGAGCATGTTCAATGGAAACCTTCATGGCTGTAACAAATCTATTCTAAAGCGAGTAGGGACATATGGTGGAGGTGCGGTGGGTGTGGAAAGCAGGACATTAGGTTGGTGTCTTTCATTTGCACAAGACTGTTCGATAACGAAGAGAATCGGCCGATACCTTCGTTGAGTACGAAATTAATACTGTCAGCGTCGAGACTCCAACGACACTAGGCCAACATGAGAAAAGGAGTTGGAATCTTTCGGGGCTATTTTAATCCATGATTGCTCACGGCGAACAGATCACAGCGTATTTGAGGGTGTAACCTCAGCATATATCGTGATCTGTTTACTGATTGTCACTAAACCTTCAATATCATCTTCAGCCAGAACATTGTACTGATCTTCCTTCACGTCTGCATCTTCCTCATCACTGTCCAGCGAATGTTTTCCTTTGAAACGCGGGGCATGATCAGCGCCTTCCGCTCCCAGCTCGGACTCGAAATCAAACTCCTCCTTCTCCTCATCGTCAGCAAACTGAACTTTCCTCTTAGACATCCCTGTTACCGATGGGGGTCTTGGCAGCAACAAACGAGGGCTGAGTCGAAAGACAAAGTTGTGCAAGTGTATGTAGTAAACAACAACAACACGCACTTGTTTTGAACAGCGGGAAGTGTAACGTGATTACGCGTGAAAGCACGAGAGGTCATGTTAGGCGGCAGATTGTTCCTGGCAACCTGACGCTGTTTTGCTGGGGAAAATGAAAGTCTGGCGCCAAACTTTGTGGCGTTTTTGTTTTGATCCAGTGTACGTGGTTGGTGATAATGGGTCGCAATATTTCCACAGATAAAGAGCTTGCCAAACTCATGGAAGTTTAATTTTGGCAGACGAAGGCCTGCTATTCCAGTACATGTATGTGGAGAATTAGCAGTGGCGTTATTTGGGGTGGAGTTTTCGTTTGTAGTTTTGACACTTCGTTTCAGTCAGTTTTTGAGGGCCTCCGTGGCCAAGTGGTTGTCGTATTTGTTTGGCACAAAATTTCAGGGGCCTCTCACCAGGCCGTATCCAGAGTCTCTGTCTCGTTTTCTCCAAGGTAAAACGCCAGTCAAAATAAATAAAATACCGGTATTCATTTTCCGCAAAGCATAATGTAGAAAAAGAAAAAAAAGTGTCGTTGTTTGTTTAGGGGGTCATTTAACAAGCATGCTTCTTAAAGTTTTATCTGTATTGTAGCCTTGATTTGTGTTTTGTAGTTCCCAGAAAAGCATCACCCTCCCTTTGCACCCTCCCATGCTGGCTTCCTCTGCGGTCGTACGTGGGAAGGTCTGGCAGCAACCTGCGGATGGTCGTGGGTTTCCCCCCGGGCTCTGCCCTGTTTCCACCCACTATCATGCTGGCCTCTGTCGTATAAGTGAAATATTCTTGAGTACGGCGTAAAACACCAGTCAAATAAATAAATAAATCTTAAATTGATTTCATTCACAGAACATTCAGAACTTTATGTGAGAAAGTATTTGTTGAGGGATGTTAATATAATAACCAGAGTGGATTCTTTTGGTACTAGGCTATTTTATATCATGAAAGTACTGCGTGTTTGTACAACTACAACTACATGTATGTTTTTTTTATTTTTTTGTTTTAACAGGTCTATCATAATGCAAGAACACCATAGGTAAAATGATCAGAAGATGAAACTGGGTTATGTGTTACATTGTTATTGACGAGCTCATACATACTTCATGACCAGGATGCCATTCTACCGAAGTGATGTAGCTAATGCAGGTTTGACCCTGGACCTTATCCTTCAGTCTCTCATCAACACAGAGGAATTCCATCATCTTGGGGTGAAAAACTGGGAGGCCATCTCTCGGTTTATCCCAGGCACTACCTCTGGACAGGTACTCACTATTACTTCATGTTTATACATATGCCACACTAATTCTCTCACAGTAATTCTGTCTGAGGTTAAAATTTATTTGTTTATTTATCTCATTGGTGTTTTTCACCCTACTGAGGAATATTCCACTCATATGACAGCAGCTAGCATTATGGTGGGAGGAAACCTGGCTGGGGTAACACATGAGCATCTGCAATATCTGCAACATGGGAACACAACACAACATGGATCTTTACATGTAAGACCGAAGGGGAAACGGCTATGAGCTGAACTTGAACTCAAAGCATCCAAATTGGCGAGAGGCTCCTTGGTCATAAATTGTGCTGCACCAGTATGCTAACCACTAGGCTATAGAGGCCACCTGTCTGAGGTTAAAGGGGAAAAAACTGTAAAACTGAAATACATTTATTTTATTTACTTGATTGGCGTTTTACGCTGTTCTCAAGAATACTTCACTTATGGTGGCCAGCATTATGGTGGGAGGAAAAGTGAAATACATGGTAAGCATCAGCGGAAAGACCATTGATAATTGCTTCTGAAATTACCATGACATATTTGTTTAGAATTGTTTCCATCAAGTTCAATGCATTAATGGACTGTTTTCATTGTGTGATGGGCTTTATATACAGTTCCAGTTGTGGACAATTCATGAAATAGAGGATCTGAGATCTGAGATCTGATGATCATAGATACTTATTGGTTAGCCTGTAAAGGTTATTGATTTACATTCACAGACTTGGAACAGTGCTTTTCCAGTGTAATAGTTTACATTCACAGATTTTGTACAGTGGTTTTCCAGTTTATTGATTTACATTCATAGATTTGGTAGAGCACTTTCCAGTGTAATGATTTACATTCACAGATTTGGTAGAGTGGTTTTCCAGTGTAATGATTTACATGCACAGATTTGGTAGAGTGGTTTTCCAGTGTAATGATTTACATGCACAGATTTGGTAGAGTGGTTTTCCAGTGTAATGATTTGCATTCATAGTTTTGGTAGAGTGGTTTTTCAGTGTAATGATTTGCATTCACAGATTTGGTAGAGTGGTTTTCCAGTGTAATGATTTACATTCACAGATTTAGTATGGTGGTTTTCCAGTGTAATGATTTACATTCACTGATTTTGTACAGTGTTTTTCCATTGTAATGATTTACATTCACAGATTTGGTATGGTGGTTTTTCAGTGTAATGATTTGCATTCACAGTTTTGGTAGAGCGCTTTCCAGTGTAATGATTTACATTCACAGATTTGGTAGAGTGGTTTTCCAGTGTAATGATTTACATGCACAGATTTGGTACGGTGGTTTTCCAGTGTAATGATTTACATGCACAGATTTGGTAGAGTGGTTTTCCAGTGTAATGATTTGCATTCACAGTTTTGGTAGAGTGGTTTTTCAGTGTAATGATTTACATTCGCAGATTTGGTACAGTGGTTTTCCAGTGTAATGATTTGCATTCACAGTTTTGGTACAGTGGTTTTTCAGTGTAATGATTTGCATTCACAGATTTGGTAGAGTGGTTTTCCAGTGTAATGATTTACATTCACAGATTTGGTATGGTGGTTTTCCAGTGTAATGATTTACATTCACAGTTTTGGTAGAGTGGTTTTTCAGTGTAATGATTTGCATTCACAGATTTGGTAGAGTGGTTTTCCAGTGTAATGATTTACATTCACAGATTTAGTATGGTGGTTTTCCAGTGTAATGATTTACATTCACTGATTTTGTACAGTGTTTTTCCATTGTAATGATTTACATTCACAGATTTGGTACAATGGATTTCCAGTGTAATGATTTACATTCACAGATTTGGTAGAGTGGTTTTCCAGTTTATTGATTTACATTCATAGATTTGGTAGAGTGGTTTTCCAGTGTAATGATTTACATTCACAGATTTGGTAGAGTGTTTTTCCAGTGTAATGATTTACATTCACAGATTTGGTATGGTGGTTTTCCAGTGTAATGATTTGCATTCACAGTTTTAGTAGAGTGCTCCTCCAGAGTAATGATATATATTCACAGATTTGGTATGCTATTTTTCCAGTGTAATGATTTACATTCACAGATTTGGTAGAGTGTTTTTCCAGTGTAATGATTTACATTCACAGATTTGGTAGAGTGGTTTTTCAGTGTAATGATTTGCATTCACAGTTTTGGTAGAGTGCTCTTCCAGAGTAATGATTTATATTCACAGATTTGGTATGGTGGTTTTCCAGTGTAATGATTTACATTCACAGATTGGGTACAGTGTTTTTCCAGTGTAATGATTTACATTCACAGATTTGGTAGAGTGTTTTTCCAGTGTAATGATTTACATTCACAGTTTTGGTAGAGTGCTCTTCCAGAGTAATGATTTATATTCACAGATTTAGTATGGTGGTTTTCCAGTGTAATGATTTACATTCACAGATGTGGTACGGTGTTTTTCCAGTGTAATGATTTGCATTCACAGATTTGGTAGAGTGGTTTTTCAGTGTAATGATTTGCATTCACAGTTTTGGTAGAGTGCTCTTCCAGAGTAATGATTTACATTCACAGATTTGGTACGGTGTTTTTCCAGTGTAATGATTTACATTCACAGATTTGGTAGAGTGGTTTTCCAGTGTAATGATTTACATTCACAGATTTGGTAGAGTGGTTTTCCATTGTAATGATTTACATTCACAGATTTGGTAGAGTGGTTTTCCAGTGTAATGATTTACATTCACAGATTTGGTAGAGTGTTTTTCCAGTGTAATGATTTACATTCACAGATTTAGTATGGTGGTTTTCCAGTGTAATGATTTACATTCATAGATTTAGTATGGTGGTTTTCCAGTGTAATGATTTACATTTATAGATTTGGTAGAGTGCTTTTCCAGTGTAATGATTTAAATTCACAGATTTGGTAGAGTGCTTTTCCAGTGTAATGGTTTACATTCACAGATTTGGTAGAGTGCTTTTCCAGTGTAATGATTTACATTCACAGATTTGGTAGAGTGGTTTTCCAGTGTAATGATTTACATTCACAGATTTGCTAGAGTGGTTTTCCAGTGTAATGATTTACATCCACAGATTTGGTAGAGTGGTTTTCCAGTGTAATGATTTACTTTCACAGATTTGGTACAGTGGTTTTCCAGTGTAATGATTTACATCCACAGATTTGGTAGAGTGGTTTTCCAGTGTAATGATTTACTTTCACAGATTTGGTAGAGTGGTTTTCCAGTGTAATGATTTACATTCACAGATCTGGTAGAGTGGTTTTCCAGTGTAATGATTTACATTCACAGATTTGGTAGAGTGTTTTTCCAGTGTAATGATTTACATTCACAGATTTAGTATGGTGGTTTTCCAGTGTAATGATTTACATTCACAGATTTGGTAGAGTGCTTTTACAGTGTAATGATTTACATTCACAGATTTAGTATGGTGGTTTTCCAGTGTAATGATTTACATTCGCAGATTTGGTAGAGTGCTTTTACAGTGTAATGATTTAAATTCACAGATTTGCTAGAGTGGTTTTCCAGTGTAATGATTTACATTCACAGATGTGGTACGGTGTTTTTCCAGTGTAATGTTTTACATTCACAGATTTAGTAGAGTGCTTTTCCAGAGTATCATAAATCAGGAGGCATCAAATGACAAGCAGTTAGGCAATTCATTTCCATTTGTATAGACTTGTCCAAAATCATTACAACACAACCATAGATTATTATATATTATTAACAAGAAAAGGGCAGAACAGATTTATGTCTTCAGCCCTTCTTTTTTTCTTAAATTTTTAAAAATTTTTGCAAGTTAGAATTGGTTGGAATAGAAAAAAACCAGTTTGACATGAGTACTCGGGGCCTGCAACCCCTAGTTCTCAAACATTGGACAACGCAAACATGAGGCGTAATCTGGGAGGTTTGGACATGGCAAACTATGTTATATTTCTTAGTTTACCCCATGATATAGTGATCAGTTAAAACTTGTGTACACATGACCTCCATCAAATGGAGATGTACATCTAATATTTTCATAGTTGCTACATTAATTTTTGCACAGTAATGGCCCTTTTCAGTTTAAATCTCGAAGTACTGGTATGTGGTTCCTTTATGTAGTTCTTATAGCCAGCATATCCTAGTCACACTTTTCTCAGGATTTTGTTGAATTTTTGTACCCAAGTTCTACCACTTGAAGATAATTTTTGCAGAGTTATGATCCTTCCAAGTTAAAATCAACTGGGTATTGCCTTTAGTTTAGATATTTCTTCCTGTTATTGATGTTTTACAGGTTTCTCGTCGTTTTGATGAACTGATGTCAAACTCGGGAAGCTTCATGACCTCGCCTGCCCTCAAAAATAGCTCTGTTGTATCCTCCAGTACCAGATCGGTAACCGAGGATGAAGTCACAGCCTCAAAATCTGCTTCTAACTTCTCCAAATCTAAAGGTTTGCTGTGTAAATTTTTACCAAGAGTAGTTTTCTTGTATCCTCCAGTACCAGATCGGTAACCGAGGAGCCGTCACAGTCTCAAAATCTGCTTCTAACTTCTCCAAATCTAAAGGTTTGCTGTGTAAATTTTTTCCAAGTGTAGGAGCCGTCACAGCCTCAAAATCTGCTTCTAACTTCTCCAAATCTAAAGGTTTGCTGTGTAAATTTTTACCAAGAGTAGTTTTCTTGTATCCTCCAGTACCAGATCGGTAACCGAGGAGCCGTCACAGTCTCAAAATCTGCTTCTAACTTCTCCAAATCTAAAGGTTTGCTGTGTAAATTTTTACCAAGAGTAGTTTTCTTGTATCCTCCAGTACCAGATCGGTAACCGAGGAGCCGTCACAGTCTCAAAATCTGCTTCTAACTTCTCCAAATCTAAAGGTTTGCTGTGTAAATTTTTACCAAGAGTAGTTTTCTTGTATCCTCCAGTACCGGATCGGTAACCGAGGAGCCGTCACAGCCTCAAAATCTGCTGCTGACTTCTCCAAGTGTAGAGGTTTGCGATGTATAAAATCTTACTAATGAAAAAGACGTACAGCATAGAGAGTAAAACCAGACCATCGGTAAAAGTGTCATAATTGGCAAATGGTCACACGTAACCAGTGAAGTACGACCTCTTGTCAGTTTACTTCATTTAGGGTTTTATTCTAACTAATTCTAATTCTTACATAGTGACATGTATGTTTTTGTATGTTTGCAAGGTGTTTATTCAAGCATATTTTGAAAGCATTATTCTATGTTGACTGATAAAATTATTCTTTTTGTAAAGCTCCGACGCTGGCCAATCCAACCAATGTAGTTTTGTCTCTAAAATCAAATGTGCAAAAATCCACTCAAAGGTGCTTTTTCATATGTGAAAAGGTTGAGGAATTAGGGTAGTTAAAATAAATGTTATGGTGTTAATTAATCAACCACAGGCTATGACTTTGACTCTTTGTCGTTGTTTTTTTCTATCTCTCAACTATCTTTAAGCCGCAGGATTTAATTTTTGTCATTATCAGTGAAATATTTCACTGATCCACTAGTGAATGCTGTTTGGTAGTATTTTACAGAGGTACTCCCATTTCTCTAAGCGGGTACAATAAGAGCATTGTTTATACTATGTCTTATGCCACACCATTACCACCACAGTCTCACCAAAACTGACCTTTGACCTATTTTCTGACTGAAACAGAAAGTGTTTAAACACTGATACAAGTTAAAACTTTCTTCACAAAACACTCCTTCACCAATCGCCCTATGGCATAGTAAAATTTTTTTACATGTCTTTAAGCAAAGATTCTCTGCAGGCATTACAAAAAATAGGATAAGTAAATACAGGAAGTAAATCATTTCTGTCAAGCTGGTATCTGTGTCATGTTCAGCCGTTGCCCACTGTTACTAAGGTTTCAGTGAATTACACAAAATGTATTTGCTCCTTAAAAATGACAAGCAACAAATGCAAGTAGTTTTTAACTAAACACTGTGAGGTTGTATTCTATTTTTAAAAAATGTATGATTAGGTTGTATAAGCATTTGAATAAACATAACTGTGTTGATGTAGAGTGTTATTTTATTTACAGCTGGTGGAAAAGGAGAGGCCGGTGACATGGGAAAGGTGAGGACGTATAATCTACGTGTCACTAAGAGGATAATGGATGTGGTGCTCGATTTCTTATTTCATGTTTGTGGGAGAGGATAGGATTGTGGGTGGATCCATGAAGGAATTGATTCTTAGCCTGTTCCGTGATTTTGTGGTATATCTTAATATGGAATCATTATTCTTGCAGTAAGAAGCAGCAAATACATATATTTACATGTCTGAAGACAATTTAGAACATAGCATGAATATGTTTCATCTGCAAAAGCATAAAAAAGTACTATTTTATACACTATAGTTTTTTCACCAGATTTATTTTAAGTTTTGGAAGTTAATTAAATGTTAATATAAATCTTGCTGAGCAGTCAGAAAGTAGGAAGCTTGTTTAGAATACTCGGGTCACTAGTCTGGATTGTGTAACGGAGTTAATGTTTTCTCTGTATTCTCTCGACTTCAGGTGACATCATTGAAGACTTCCATCAGAGACCATGGGTAAGTCATTATGTTTTTGACTACATTATTCAAAGGGACCTTCACTGGCTCAGTTACCTAAAGTGTCAGATTTACTGTGTTGGTTCTAAACTATTGCTGCATGTTTGACAAAAGTGTCAACTTTACGGCGTAGTGTATTTATGAAGGACTGGTATTAAGGCATAACTTATATCACCTATTAGTGACCTAGTTTTAGACAAAAACTAGAACTTCAGTGAGAAAAGGCAATAAAATGTAGAAGCACTGATGTAGAGAGAAGAACATAAGCACTGGCGAATGGTGGTTATGCATGCAAAACCTTCTCTTGTTCATTTTCTGTAGCAAGCTAGTGAAAGTCCTGTGGCCGGGCGGCAGTGTTCTTTAATGACACTGAGTTCTGTTTACAACATGTCTGCCTACACTGGTTGCCATGTTGCTTGCCAGCCACTTTTCGGCATACAATGATATATGTATTGGCAGTCACTCATGTGTCATAATCGGCCATAAACACTACAAAGTTCATAAAGTTTTGCCTGACTTTTATTGTGGTGCCTGGGGACCACATTTGTCATTATATTTGCAGGTTTTCATTGTAACGAATGAATTTATACCACCTAGATAAGTAGGCGCCAAATTTCCCCCCTGGCGATGATTTAGGTCTGCTTTGAGAAATGGTGACAAATGGTGGTAAATCTTAGCGACTTAAGATGGCCCTAACCTTAAGACCGTCATATGTTCCCATCAAGAAACAGCCTTGGTCTGTCAGAATCAGCAAGTCGCTTGCAGAGGGCAATTGTTTCTTCAAAGCTTTGAGATGTGTTCTCCAGCCATATAGAAATATGACCCATGTGTCATTCTTGACATGCTTGAGTGTAGCATTAAGCTCCAGTTACTCAGTCCATGCATATTAGTACTAAACCTGTTACCCAAGAGATCACACGCAGGAATTGTCTATCACCTTAGTATGGGAAGTGTGTACAGGTTCTGAGTGAGATATCATGGTTTGCCCCTGGGACTGAGGGGTTTCCTCTGTCCGTAATAAACATCACCATTATCATAAATTTAATTATGCGTATGAATTTTTATCTCTTGTTTTTTTTTCTGGGCTTGTTTGGAAGTGAAAGCTTGCATATTGTACTTTCTGTTCATACAGGCCTGTCATGGTTATCCATGTGTGTGATGAAGCTAAAAACTGTAAGTACTATGTTTGACACAAAATTTCACTCAATTTGCATTTTTATTGGCAAAGAAAGATCATAAAGTATTACAATTTTGGGAGGGGCCTCTGTGGCTCAGTCGGTTAGCGCGCTAGCGCAGCGTAATGACCCAGGAGCCTCTCACCAATGCGGTCGCTGTGAGTTCAAGTCCAGCTCATGCTGGCTTTCTCTCCGGCTGTAAGTGTGAAGGTCTGCCAGCAACCTGCGGATGGTCGTGGGTTTCCACCCACCATAATGCCGGCCGCCGTCGTATAAGTGAAATATTCTTGAGTATGGCGTAAAGCACCAATCAAATAAATAAATAAATAAATACAATTTTGGGCTTATGCTTACATTTTTCCAGTAGCATATGATCCCATTTTACCAATATCCTATTTATAGAAAAGAATATTAGGGGTCTGTGACCCACCCTAATTTTTCAACCTTTTCACTCACCTCTGCAACCAATGTTTTGTAACATTCTGAGAGAACTATTGGGTGTAAAGAAATAATTTGCACAGTTTTAAGAAGCTTGCATCTCTAATGACACAAAGAAATCATTTTTAGCGTCATTTTCATAATAATTCAATGCATAAATTCCATTGAAGAAAGTTCTTTAGTGGTTGAAAAGGTTGAAGATTTCCTGAGCTGTTTGGCTAATATAAATGTTTCCAACAAATGACGTGTGGGAACGATGGTTGTCGTGGCGATAAAAGAAGGAGAATTTATCCGCCTTGTTGAGACATTTCAGTATAATGGTCCATTGCATGAGTATATATATACAAGAGCAAAATGGTATGAAAAACTGGAAAGAGTAAAACTAAGTGCATAAAAGAATAAGGTGCATATTTTATGAGAATATACAAATAGATATAAATGAATACCAAATAATTGTTATGTATGGTATTTT
Source organism: Liolophura sinensis (assembly GCF_032854445.1). Classification (NCBI taxonomy): domain Eukaryota; kingdom Metazoa; phylum Mollusca; class Polyplacophora; order Chitonida; family Chitonidae; genus Liolophura; species Liolophura sinensis. Next base: position 23,339,585 of record NC_088304.1, read on the forward strand.
CTCCCGTTTGTACGTTGACAGTGAAGCAGGATTTCCAGTGCTCGCGGGACCTGTTAGTGAAGGAAATGCAGTATTTTGCCGAGTACCTGTCCACAGATGCCCAGCGCTGGGAGGAAGTGGACATCTCCGTGCACTGTGATGTGCAGATATTTGATTGGCTGATGAAATATGTGAAACGCGGCACAAAGGAAGTGAAGGACCCACCCAAATTAGGTACATTACCATACGGTCTGTTGGGTTTGTATAATATTATAACACCTTTGTGCATGTTTACAAGATGTGGTTTCAAGCATATTCTGACGGTATTATTCTGTGCAGAATGACAAGATTATACTCTTTTTTTGAATCGCTGACGTCCAAATCCAGTCAATGCAGGTTCGTTTCCAAAATATAATTATAAGTGTGTGTGAAGATTGGTCTTTCGTATGCGAAACGGTTGAGGTATAATACCTTAAAATGGAAAACATATGAATGCAGTTTACCTGTTTGTTTTTTTTAAGGCTTCCAAGGTGAAATCTGGAAGACTATTTTCTTCCTTGGAATATTAAAACTGCGATGTACTCTCGTGTATTTCGAGCTGGTGATTGCGGTTTCAGTTACCTGTAAATCTAATACTATGAGAGCCAGACATTTGTAATTTGCGCCAATCTTTAGCACTATTAGTGTTATTCAGTTAACATATGTTTTTTGGCTAGAAGTTTTTTAATGACACCACGCTATTTCAAAAATAGAACTTTAGCCCATTTATGTAACCTAACTGTCCATGATTTTTACAAATTGGACCATGAATCTTAATATACCGATGTCGTTGTGTTGCTCATCTGTTGCAAACTGCTCTGTACTGAAGTAGAAGTTGAGAAACATTTGAAGCCATGGCAGTAAAGGCAGTTCTTGTGTCTGCTCTTTGGACACCGTACATGGTGTGACGTGTAGCGTAGACCTTTCATAAATGAAAGTTTATTGTGGGTTTGACAGACTGGTAATGGGAGATAAATGTATATATATCAGAGTAAGTGGTCTTAACATGCACCCTTGCTGTACAATTAAAGATCCAGCTATATGTCTGTAATCTACCCAGTTTCCTCCCACCATAATGTTAGCTGCTATCGTATAAATGAAATATTCTTGAGTACGGCGTAAAACACCTATTAAAGAAATAAATACATATCATTGTAGGTTCTTATGAAGCACCCTTCACAAGAATATATGGCGAACTACACTCTGTCTTTCTGAACATCACTACATGTATTTGTGTTTGTATTCCAGAGGCCAGCAATGTGGTGTCGATTCTCATTTCCTCAGATTTCCTCAAGATGGATGCGCTGGTACGTGTGATGTCTTGTTAACTGTAGTACTTAATCCCCAAGATATGGGTGAAATAATGTCAGTGTTATCATGTGAATGTTTGGCCGATTTATTACTCATCAAGACAAGTTGCCCAAAACTAAAGAGATTGGGTTCAAATCCAGCTCTGTGCGGTTTTGCTGCTAATTCAAGTTACGAGGTTTGCGATGGGTTTTTGATCCCATCCACCCGAGAAATGTACCAGTGAAATATCTTTAAAGACACCAAAAAACAACAACCAAATCAAATAAATAAAAAGTATGGGCCTGCTTTGATTATTTAAGAAGTACGCAGAGTTTGACAAGACATCTGATTGTACTTATATGTCTTAGTACTAGTTTCTACATTAACTTTTTTTGGGTTCATGCACTTGTTCATTAATTATTAAATAGGTTATCTGAAGCATTACTTAGCATGAAGGGACTCCTCCAGCCTTGCTGCAGGCTATTGGCAGCCATCGGCCAATAAAGTTGTAGGTTCTAAGGACGTTTCATAGGTTCAGCTTTTGCTCTGCATAATGCCAGGAGGGTTTTTAGGTACCTTGTGAAAGGCAGTGGTTTACACTAGGCAAGCCAGCTTCCTTCACCAAAAATCTAATTCCCTATGTAGACAACAATCAAAAAAAAAGAAACAGAGTGTAGATAAATATGATCAGACACATTTCAGCCAAAATCAGAAAATCTGATCAGTTATTTTTTGGATCATAAATACCCTAAATGGCCATCTTGCCTATTTTTCCTGATTCTGAGAGTTGATTTTAGAAAGGTGATTTCAGGTTTGTTCAGATCACTGGATGATATTCTGCAGGAAAATTGTAAGTTTCAGCACCAAAATAATATTTTGTGATGTTTATTTGGCTCTAAAAATGTGCTTTTGTGGGCAAAATTTTTGGTCATATAGGGTTTTTGTTTTGTCTAACATGTCATGTTTGTGATGTACGCTGGTTAGCGGTTTTATACCAGGCAAGCTGAGGCGTCTCCAGGATACATCAGTCACTGTCATGACGTGGAACTGTCTGATCTTATATAGGCTCCATAGGAAGAGGTTTTAAGTTAAGAATTAATCAGTGAAACATTATTCTTGTTTGATGTCTTTGTTATAGCCAGGTCTCTGTAGTCTGTATTGTGACTTTGTACTGTAGGAAGTTGTATAGAGTGTGAAAATGTGGTGTTAAACAGTAATTCCTCTATTGCCTGTACATGGATGTTTGACAGGTATTTTCATTCATTCATTCATGTTTGTTTGATTGACAGGTGTCAGAGTGTGTAGAGTTCTGCCACCGCCATATGTCAGCCATCGTAGCCACACCTTGTAACATGAACTGTATCAACGACAAGCTTGTGTCCAGGTATGCAACTGTTCATAATATACCGAAATTGTGCTGTGACTCCTGGTAGTTATACCACTTGTACATATAGGATGAATACCAAGATTAGCATTAACACAAACTGTGACTTGCCTCTTTGTGGATTTATGTTGAAGATGAACCACAATGATAGCAAGATTTGTAATAACAGAAATTGCGACTTGCACACATACAGTGAACAAAATCTGACATATTTGCACACATACAGTGAACAAAATCTGACATATTTTGTGTCTCTGTTTTTTTTTTTTGCATTAAAGGCAAAGAACACATGCACTAGCATGAAGTACATGTCAGATGAAAGACCATTAAATATTGTTTAGGAAAATAGTTTGATTTATTTTTTAGAATATTTTTTGACCTAGTGGAATTCATTTAAAACTTTGGATTCTACTGTGGTCTTTTCTTACCATATTGGCACAACTTCAACGCAACTTCAGCTTTGAGCCTCTTGACACACATAGATTGCTATATTTCGTCATTCAAAGTGCATCACCATTTACAGCTATGAATGCGTTCAACAAATGGACCTTAAAACAAACTATTTCAAGTCAAAAATACTGCTGTGACATCACTGATACCCTCCTGGTCCCAACAGACCACCATAGAATCCTGTGTTTTAATTGCATTTTAAGTTGGTTAAAAAATAAATCAAACTATTTTCCTAGACAGTGTTTAATGGTCAGTCATCTGACCATACTTCATTTTTCAGCATTTTTAAGCCTTTTTTTCGTTTTATAATCAGATTAGAGCTTTCACCACACAACAAGAAGGAGAGTCAAGTTTTGTCTTGCCTTATACTTAAAATTTGTCAATCTTGGTAATTCCTTCTTGGTACTCGGCAAAAGAAAACTGACCAAGTGCTTGGTGTTTTGTTCTCTGAGTGTACTAGCCATGTAATTTAGTGAGGCATCATGTCTGATGTCTTATTCCAACGCAACAGCACAATGGAAATGTTGGCACATTTTCAAACCAGTGTGAAACAAAGCACTGTAAAGTTGTTGCCAGAAAATAATCATTAGAAAACAATGTGAATGCTGTAGCTATAGCTAAGCACTCTTCTTTTCATGAATTCCCAAGATAGTGTTAGGTGAGGAAGTAGATATTCAGTATAGATGGAGGAATTATAAATATAACAGCTGCATTGAAACATGCAGATTTATCGCTGTGAGGATACAGTTATGTATGTTTATATATATAGAGAATGTTGTTCACGTTCTCAGGATTGCCGAATTATTTACTCACAGTGAGGCAGATGAGGTCAAGGACAGGAAGGACAAGTTCAAAAGGTCAGAGACTGAGTTTTATGGGGTCGGATTATGGTAAAATGTGCGTTTTGGGCTGGGTTTATAAAATATGTGATCTGGGGTGGGTTAATAGAATGAGTGTTCAGAGGTCGGTAAATAGAATATGTTTTCTGTGGTCATTTTTGAGACAATGATTTTGGGTTGGTTTATTGAATGGGTTTTTTTGTGGGTGGGTTTAGAACTTATGTTCTGGGGCTCGTTTATAGAAGGGTGTTGTTCCTAATCTGGTTTATAGACTGGGTGTTCTGGTGTTGGTTTGTAGATTGGGTGTTGTGGTGTTGGTTTGTAGACTGGGTGTTTTGGGGTTGGTTTGTAGACTGGGTTTTCTGGGGTTGGTTTAAAGACTGAGTGTTGTGGGGTTGGTTTGTAGACTGAGTGTTCTGGGGTTGGTTTGTAGGCTGGGTGTTGTGGGGTTGGGTTGTAGGCTGGGTGTTCTGGGGTTGGTTTGTAGGTTGTGTGTTCTGGGGCTGGTTTGTAGACTGGGTTTTCTGGGGTTGGTTTAAAGACTGAGTGTTGTGGGGTTGGTTTGTAGACTGGGTGTTGTGGGGTTGGTTTGTAGACTGGGTGTTGTGGGGTTGGTTTTTAGGCTGGGTGTTCTGGGGTTGGTTTGTAGGTTGTGTGTTCTGGGGCTGGTTTGTAGACTGGGTGTTGTGGGGTTGGTTAGGAGGATGGGTGTTATGCTGTTGGTTTGTAGACTGGGTGTTCTGGGGTTGGTTTTTAGACTGGGTGTTGTGGGGTTGGTTTGTAGGCTGGGTGTTCTGGGGTTGGTTTGTAGGTTGTGTGTTCTGGGGCTGGTTTGTAGACTGGATGTTGTGGTGCTGGTTTGTAGACTAGGTTTTTTGGGGTTGGTTTGTAGACTGAGTGTTGTGAGGTTTGTTTGTAGACTGGGTGTTGTGGGGTTAGTTTGTAGGATGGGTGTTCTGGGGTTGGATTGTAGACTGGATGTTGTGGTGTTGGTTTGTAGACTAGGTGTTGTGGTGTTGGTTTGTAGACTGGGTGTTTTGGGGTTGGTTTGTAGACTGGGTTTTCTGGGGTTGGTTTGTAGACTGGGTGTTGTGGTGTTGGTTTGTAGACTGAGTGTTATGGTGTTGGTTTGTAGACTGGATGTTGTGGTGTTGGTTTGTAGACTGGGTGTTGTGGGGTTGGTTTGTAGACTAGGTGTTTTGGGGTTGGTTTGTAGACTGGGTGTTGTGAGGTTTGTTTGTAGACTGGGTGTTGTGGGGTTAGTTTGTAGGATGGGTGTTCTGGGGTTGGATTGTAGACTGGATGTTGTGGGGTTGGTTTGTAGACTGAGTGTTCTGGTGTTGGTTTGTAGACTGAGTGTTGTGGTGTTGGTTTGTAGACTGGGTGTTGTGGGGTTGGTTTGTAGACTGGGTTTTCTGGGGTTGGTTTAAAGACTGAATGTTGTGGGGTTGGTTTAAAGACTGAGTGTTGTGGGGTTGGTTTGTAGATTGGGTGTTGTGGGGTTGGTTTGCAGGCTGGGTGTTCTGGGGCTGGTTTGTAGGTTGTGTGTTCTGGGGCTGGTGTGTAGACTGGGTTTTCTGGTGTCGGTTTGTAGACTGGGTGTTCTGGTGTTGATTTGTAGACTGGCTTTTTTGGGGGTTGGTTTACAGACTGGGTGTTGTGGGTGTTGGTTTGTAGACTGGGTTTTCTAGGGTTGGTTTAAAGACTGAGTGTTGTGGGGCTGGTTTGTAGACTGGGTGTTCTGGGGTTGGTTTGTAGACTGGGTGTTCTGATGTTGGTTTGTAGACTGAGTGTTATGGTGTTGGTTTGTAGACTGGATGTTGTGGTGTTGGTTTGTAGACTGGGTGTTGTGGGGTTGGTTTGTAGACTGGATGGTCTGGGGTTGGTTTGTAGGCTGGGTGTTCTGGTGTTGGTTTGTAGACTGGGTGTTGTGGGGTTGCTTAGTAGACTGGGTGTTGTGGGGTTGGTTTGTAGACTGGGTTTTCTGGGGTTGGTTTGTAGACTGGGTGTTGTGGGGTTGGTTTGTAGACTGAGTGTTCTGGGGTTGGTTTGTAGACTGAGTGTTCTGGGGTTAGTTTGTAGGATGGGTGTTCTGGGGTTGGATTGTAGACTGGATGTTGTGGGGTTGGTTTGTAGACTAGGTGTTCTGGGGCTGGTTTGTAGACTGGGTGTTCTGTGATTGGTTTGTGGAATGAGTGCTCTGGTTTGTTTATAGAATAATTGTTCAAGGTTTGGTTTATAGAATGAATATTCAAGGTTGGTTTATAAACGGGTGCTCTTTTTTATAGAATGGGTGTTCTTTTGGTTTATGCAACAACTGTTCTTGGGTTGTTTACACAATGAGTGTTCTTGGGTTGAAATGTTGATGACAATGTAAAAATCCAAGCATTTGTACAATAAACATACCTTTGCTTTCCCCAACAGTAAGCTGTTTGCAAAGAAAATTGAAAAGTTGTTTGAGCCAGATTACTTATCAACCTGTTCTCCTGAGAATGCCACAACTCTGTACAGGTGAGTATGTACCTGTTGTTTGAGCCAGATTACCTATCGCCTGTTCTCCTGAGAATGCCACAACTCTGTACAGGTGAGTATGTACCTGTTGTTTGGGCCAGATTACTTAATGACATGTTCTCCTGAGAATGCCACAACTCTGCACAGGTGAGTATGGACCTGTTGTTTGGGACAGATTACTTAACAACATGTTGTCCTTAGAATGCCACAACTCTGCACAGATGAGTTATTTGGGCCAGATTATTTATCGACATGTTCTCCTGAGAATGCCACAACTCTGTATAGATGAGTTTGTACCTGTTGTTTGGGACAGATTACTTATCGACATGTTCTCCTGAGAATGCCACAACTCTGTACAGGTGAGTTTGTACCTGTTGTTTGGGACAGATTACTTATCGACATGTTGTCCTTAGAATGCCACAACTCTGTATAGATGAGTATGTACCTGTTGTTTGGGACAGATTACTTATCGACATGTTCTCCTGAGAATGCCACAACTCTGTATAGATGAGTTTGTACCTGTTGTTTGGGACAGATTACTTATCGACATGTTGTCCTTAGAATGCCACAACTCTGTATAGATGAGTATGTACCTGTTGTTTGGGACAGATTACTTATCGACATGTTCTCCTGAACATGCCACAACTCTGTAAAGATGAGTTTGTACCTGTTATTTGGGCCAGATTACTTATCGACATGTTCTCCTGAGAATGCCACAACTCTGTACAGGTGAGTATGTACCACTTGTTGTGTGAGCCAGTGCTTACCAACCTGTCCTTAGAATGCCATAACTGTGTACAGTTGAATGTGTATTTGTTGTTTGAATGGCTTTGATTACTTACATGGATAATCTGTTCTTCTGTCATGCCACAACTTAAACCATATCTACATGTAATACCTAAGCATGTTCCTGTGATGTTTTACACATATGTGACATACACATGTTAATATAACTCTCTCCCAGAAAATGCATCGTAAAATCCAACTGCATTCTCAAGCAAGGGCAGAGTTCTTAAATTACTTTTACTACCTGTACATGTATGTGAAAAAGATTGTGTGTCAAGCATGTGGTAAGGTGGGACACTTGTGCCAGGCATGTGGTAAGGTGGGACACTTGTGTCAAGCATGTGGTAAGGTGGGACACTTGTGTCAAGCATGTGGTAAGGTGGGACACTTGTGTCAAGCATGTGGTAAGGTGGGACACTTGTGCCAGGCATGTGGTAAGGTGGGACACTTGTGTCAAGCATGTGGTAAGGTGGGACACTTGTGTCAAGCATGTGGTAAGGTGGGACACTTGTGTCAAGCATGTGGTAAGGTGGGACACTTGTGTCAAGCATGTGGTAAGGTGGGACACTTGTGTCAAGTATGTGGTAAGTTGGGACACTTGTGTCAAGTATGTGGTAAGGTGGGACACTTGTGTCAAGTATGTGGTAAGGTGGGACACTTGTGTCAAGCATGTGGTAAGGTGGGACACTTGTGTCAAGCATGTGGTAAGGTGGGACACTTGTGTCAAGCATGTGGTAAGGTGGGACACTTGTGTCAAGTATGTGGTAAGGTGGGACACTTGTGTAAAGCACCTGGCAAGGTGGAACACTTGTGTGAAGCACCTGGTATGGTGGGACACTTGTGTGAAGCACCTGGCATATTGGGACACTTGTGGGGCCTTGGTGACAAGGAACAATTGATGATTCTAATATTACCATTTGCTCTTGCATGTGGAAAAGTTCATCAGTAATTTACCAAAGGTTGATGGTTTGCCCCAGGTGCTTGGTTTCCTCCACCCATAAAACTGACTGCCATCATATAAATGCAAACCATTGAGTATGTCTTTAAGCAAACAATCAGGTATATGAGGAAATATTCTGTGATTTTGTTCAGATGTTCCGTCTGCAAGAAACTCCTGACTAAGACAACAGAGAAGAAAATAAAGTGCATGCCTAGCAGGTAAATTAAATAACACTTTTGTTTATTAATTTCTGAATCTCTGTTTATATTAAAAATGTCTCCTCACCACATGAACACAGAATAACTGTTGCCTTTGTGTCGGTTCAGTTATACAACATAAAGATATGAGTATGTTATTCATAAGGTGGTCTGTGTGAGAAAAAAGAAACCCAGTATTCTGGCTACAATTACATAGTTATTGGCTAAAATGAGCAGACCAGGTGGCTTAGAAGAGAGAAATTAGAAGAAAGTAGGATAGTCTTTTGCTCTGATAGTATAATGATTTATAAGTAATTTTGATACTGTAATTTGGTATATATGACATTAAAGTTAGGTTTCTTAATACCTGAAATTATATTAGGATGCTAAGAGGTGCCCAAATTAAAAATTTGTATTTGACCTTGACATGAGTTTAAGTAAATACATATTTAAGTAAATTTTTACATGTCTGTATGTTGATATAAGGTGTCTGAAAAAGTTGGCTCCAACTTTACCATCAGTTAGAGATGGTCAGCAAATCTGTTTCTTTCCTCCAGGATGACTGTAGACATGAGAGGGAAGCTGACATATGGTCACGTGCGAGACACCACCTTTGACATCAACGAATATCTGCTTCAGCAGAAAGCTCAGCTCAAGTCCTGGCGTGATGTGTACTGGCGCCTATGGGGCACAATCAACTTCCTGTCATGTGACAGGTGTGGGGAGACGTTTGCCTGTTCTGAACTGGGACACTGTCGTTATCACCCGGAGCCCCTGCGCTACGAGAATGACCCTGAGAGTATCCCATCATGCATCATTGGCACCTATCCTTGCTGTCACCAGAAAAATCTACGCTTTGACCCAACGCAGCAAAATAAGGTGAGTGTGTGATATCTTGATGTATTTTTCACAATAGTTTCAATAAAATATTCCTTCCAGTGAATAGTTGCGTTACACTCACATTGTTTTGATGTTGTGTGGGGACCTTCGTCATGTCCGGGGCTTCCGGGGCTTCCATGGCCTAGTGGTTAGCACATTAGTGAAGCACAATGAGCCAGGAACCTCTCACCTACATGTATGTGATACCTGTGAGTTCAAGTCCAGCTTATGCCAGCTTCCTCTCCGGTTGTACATGAGAAAATCTTTTCAGTTTTCTCCCACCACAATCATGATAATGCTGCCCTCTGTTGTATAAATAAATAAATGTTGTGTATTTGCCAGGGTTGTCGAGTGAGGGACCACATTGTGATGCTCCCAGGGACAGAGAACCTAGCCTCCAGCGGGGACGCAGCAGGGACCTCTCCACACAGTCCAGTCTACGACGACCTCTTGTCACACAGAGATATTATTTGTGTCCCTTACCAAAGACTAATGGATGCCAGGTAACAGTCACACATATCAGAGTCTGTCTCTCTCTAGGTCCTTCCTGGTAACCTCTCCAGGAAGGTCTTCACATTATAGGTAACAGTGTTGGAACCAGGCTATGTATGGTTAACATAGGAAATATCAGTCTGTTTATATAAAGATACCTCAGCCTTGCTGATTGGCAGATCTACATCTACTTTCACTTTGTAAGCAAAGCCCTATTGTTACCAGCCGTAGTCTAAAAGGACAGAGTTTTCTATTTCTTAGCAGTCCAGGCATTCTGAACCAACTTGACTAGCTTAATATTTTGAATATTATGAAAATCACCTTTAGAACTACTGTGAAGATTATGAATATCACCTTTAGAACTACTGTGAAGGTTATGAATATCACCTTTAGAACTACTGTGAAGGTTATGAATATCACCTTTAGAACTACTGTGAAGGTTATGAATATCACCTTTAGAACTACTGTGAAGATTATGAATATCACCTTTAGAACTACTGTGAAGATTATGAATATCACCTTGAGAACTACTGTGAAGATTATGAATATCACCTTTAGAACTACTGTGAAGATTATGAATATCACCTTGAGAACTGCTGTGAAGATTATGAATATCACCTTCAGAACTGCTGTGAAGATTACATGTACAGATGTGAATATCATCTTTAGAACTACTGTGAAGATTATGAATATCACCTTCAGAACTGCTGTGAAGATTACATGTACATGTGTGGATATCACCTTTAGAACTACTGTGAAGATTATGAATGTCACCTTCAGAACTGCTTTGAAGGTTACGTGTACTTGTGTGATTATCACCTTTAGGACTACTGTGAAGATTATGAATATCACCTTCAGAACTGCTGTGAAGGTTACATGCACATGTGTGATTATCACCTTTAGAACTTCTGTGAAGGTTACGTGTACTTGTGTGATTATCACCTTTAGAACTACTGTGAAGATTATGAATATCACCTTTCAAGCTACTATCAGACTATGACTAACAAGTATTCCTATAAGTATGTGAAATCAGTGTGATGGGGCCTTCTACATGCGGGGCACGTCTGTCTATTTCACCAGATCCAAATTCAATAGGGCACCTTTATATTTTCCCAATTATTTATTTCCTCTGCTCTGTTAGACCAGATGTAATTATGAAGCTGTATTTTCAGTGAGTAGTCACCCAGTGTGTTTACCCTAATTCCTCAACCTTTTTGCATATGAAACAGCAACTTTCAGTGCAATTAATGCCTATTTTTGATTTTGGAGACAAAACTACATGTAGGCCTACATTGGTTGGATTTGAGGTCTTCACAAAATTATAATTTTATCAGTCTACACAAAATAATGCCCTCGGAATTTACTTGTGTAAACGCCTTGCAAAGATGTGAAAAGGTTGAAGAGTTACACTAAGAACAGTGAGATCTCTATGGTCTTACTGCTGTGTTAGATCACATGTGTTCATGAAGCTGTATTTTCAGCGAGCAGTCTGTGAGCATATTTAAGAACGAGGAGGTGTCTTTGGTGTTACTGTACTGTTAACTCAGATGAACTCATGAAGCTGTATTTTCAGCGAGCAGTCACTCAGCGTGTTTAAGAACGAGGAGATTGTGAGTAACCTGAGGAATGAGGAGATGACCATACCTCTGCTGGCCTCCATGTTTGATACAGAGACCCCTAGTGGACAGGGTAACAAGGTCAAGAAAACTGAGGTAAATTTGTGTGCTATGAATACAAAACTCAAAGGTTTCGTCTTAAAAGACTCTCTGATATTCTTGATATTTTCATTTGTGGTGCTCATGACACAATGACAAATGCTTGACTTGCCTGATGTCTTCAGCATGGAATTCCAGTGAGGTAGCACTGCAAGTTCAGCCACAAGGTGACTGTGACTGAAATAATGTTTACTTGGAATTGATAAACCCAAGACAACAAGCAGGGAGACCTAAGGCTTATGCAGATTTTGGATTGGGTTTGTATCTTTTTTGGAACTCATTTGGGAATTGAAAGAAGAAATACTTGCAAGTATCAGATTGAACAGGCTTGAGTGATTTGACATGAATGAAAAGCTCTTGAGAATGCTTAAAACATGAATCAAATATATAATAAACATTACTTCTTAAATATTTTATTTCCAGCAGACCCCTCGACCTAGGCCTCGTCTTCAGGCTCTGACAGTTCAGCAGGAAGTGACCTATGACCTGGAGGAGTATGGGATAGGAGAGAGTGATGATGAGGTGGGAGATGAAGAGCAGCCTAAAGGTAAACATAAAATATGACTTTCTGTTTTTACTGTGACATCTTTATCTTTACTTCCATGCCCATTTAATCGTTGTGAGGTTTTTATTTTTTTCCGGTAGGAAGCCAATTGAAAGTGAACATTGTCAGGCAATATTTCACCATCTATTCTGTCAAGTCAAATTCATTTCAACTTCATGCATGAATTCATTGGTGGGCTTCCCAAAATAAATATGGCCGGCACAAATGACCTTTGACCTACTTTTTTAGGTTTGTTAGGTACATTTGAATGGCAGTGGACAGGTTTACTTCGGACACCTATAAACCTGACAGCTTACATAAGTGAAGAATTCTTAAGCTGGGCATTAAGAACAATTAGTCAATCATTCTGGACAGCATGGCTGACCTTTTGACCTAATTTCTCATAATGTAAGTTCATATTTGAGTGAGTGCTTGGGGTTTAACGTCGTAACGAACAATGTTTCAGTTATATGACGACGAAGGAATTCATAGAGAGCATGTAATGTGCCTCCTTGTTGCAGGACGTATTTCTACCGCTCTTATCTAGTCCTGCTGCACTGAAACGACTTACTGAAGGCAAGTAAGCTGCCTTGGCGAAGCCATTATACTGCTACGGGTCAACCAGTTGTTGCACTTTCCCCTTCATGCTGAACGTGAAGTGAGGAAGTTACAACTTCCTCTCGTAAGGTCTTAGGTGTGACTTGACCCAGGATTGACTCTGGATCTTCCGCTCACGAAGCGGACGAAGCGCTCACGAAGCGGACACTCTCCCAACGTTGCTATCAGGGCCAGTAGTTTGTATTTGACTCCTGGGCTGTTGTGAACAGAACATTTCCTAAATGTTTCCAATACTTGTGTTATGGCACACTATTGTGTAGAAGAGCTGCAGAAACATGTTTTTTATTAGCACAGTTTCATGTAATGTGCATGTATAATGTTGTTGCTGTAGAAGCGAAAATCTTGATTTGAACCAGTGGTTCACTCCAGGCACTACGGTTTCCTTCATTCGAATCGGAATTTCCTTGACTGATGTGTTAACCCCAGTGAGCTGCTCGGTCATGAACAACAAACATAGGACCCACAGTGCGTCAGGGATTTTGGCAGCGACGTTATCATGCTATACCATGTATTATGCTCATCTGAATCCCTCTCCAGTAATTCATAACACCATGTCGGGCATGATCACTTTATTAAAATTACCTTGAAGTAATAAAATTACAGTTACTAAAAGCAAGCAATGTGCAATACAAAGAGGCCACAAAGCAAAGTTCGAAAGCAGCTGAGAAGCATTTACACAGTAAGCAGAGGCGGCATTTCAGGAGTTAAGTTTGTGGATGTTTGGAGGAGACAGAGTGGGGGCTATCGCATACTCAAGTGGCTGGCACTCCCCTCTTATGTCAGATGTATATTCACTGTAGCAAGTATACCGTAAAATCTGGGACTCGAGGGTCAGGCCACTTGGGTGGCACAATTTCTGATGATGGAAGGGCTTCATCCAACATGCCATGTCATTGTGCTCTACATGTATGTAAACTTGTGTACGCCTTGTGTTTGTACAGTGAAGAAGCCTCGCCCTAAGAAGTCCAGAGTGACCATCGACCCTCAAGCTATACTCCTTGATGCACCAGCCTTTGAGTAAGTCACCCAGTTAACCAGGGGCCTATTAGATCAAGAGTGATTTTACTAGAATAAATGATTCATGGTGAAATGTTGAGATTGCAAAAGTTCAGATTGTGATGGGTTTTTTTTTGAGCATCTTTACAAGTTCAACAAATGTCCAATAACAAATGTTCACAAGTATTGATTTCTTAGTAACTATTGGTCACTTACTATGCGCATAATATTTTAATTTACCCTGATTCTTCAACCTTTGCCACCAGTATTTTGAAACATTCTGAGAGAACTATGAGGTGTAGAGAAATACCTTGCACAGTTTTATGAAGCATGTATCTTTTATGACACCATGAAGTCATTTTTAGCGTCATTTTCCTAATAAGTGTATGCATAACTTCCACTGAAAAGAATTGCTCTGGTCGTTGAAAACGTTGAAGATTTAAAGTTAGTTCCCTTACATTACAAGTAACATACATGGTTTTCACCACGTCAGACTACATGTACATGTAAGTAAAAAAAAACGCCTGTTTGCTTTCACTTTCTTTTTGTACCAGTGCATGTATTGGGTTTGCAGTGACATTACAAGTTTTAGATGTTTACCAGTAGACATAAAAAATGTAGAGGTGTGTTAGATAGTATTATGTGATATAGGGCTGCAGTTTCTACTATAAATTCTTATTTTTTTATTTGATGATAATGGCAAAAAGCAAGTATGCATTTTAATTATTTGATGAGGGCATCTGAAGTGTTTGAATATTTGTGTATAAAATGAGTTTGTTGACTGGGATCTGTGCACTTCAAATGTTTTTGGAATAGCTGAGATTATATTTTTCAGTCAGACTAAGAAATCTATCTGGGACAACCAAAGGTCGATGAGGTGGAACCAAGATGCTCAAAGACAGGAAGGTAATGCTTGCTTTGGTCAAATGCACAGATACATGTAATTTTGTCTCTGGTAAAACTAACTTGCCCTTTGAAAATAATTCATATCTCCTATGCGCTTTCTGGTCTTTTCTGTCCTAAAATAACAGTAAACGTTTGGAGATTGGCTTCAATGTTCAGAGGCTACCAAATTAGTATTCTTGGTATGTGATAGTTGGCTGGACAGTATGCTGGCTGTGTAAACCTTAAAATGTTGTTCCTTTTTTCGTGCAGTGGCTGTGAGTTCAAGTCCAGCTCATGCTGGCTTCCTCTCCGGCTGTACGTGGGAAGGTCTTCCAGCAACCTGCGGATGGTTGTGGGTTTCCCCCCGGGCTCTGCCCGGTTTCCTCCCACCATAATGCTGGTTGTCGTCATATAAGTGAAATATTCTTGAGTACGGCGTAAAACACCAATCAAATAAATAAATAAATAAATAAATAAATTTCTTTTTTCAGACCAAAGACGGATGAAGCAGATCTGTAAATACCTGACCAAGCTACGCCTTAATCAAGAGAAAATTGATAAACAGAAACCGAAAGAGGTACATATTCATGCTACTGTTCACTGTTCATGCTACTGTTCACGCTACTGTTCACGCTACTGTTCACTGTACCATTGATTAAGA
Organism: Liolophura sinensis; assembly: GCF_032854445.1. Taxonomy (NCBI): domain Eukaryota; kingdom Metazoa; phylum Mollusca; class Polyplacophora; order Chitonida; family Chitonidae; genus Liolophura; species Liolophura sinensis. The sequence goes on from NC_088304.1 coordinate 23,354,790, forward strand.
GAAACCATATCCGTTATTCAACACAGCTGTTGACTTGCTGTAAAGCCTGGAGAAAACTGATAAACAGACACCAAAAAGTCAGAGGTATTCACTGTGGACTGGTTGAAACACCAGGAGACAACTGATAAACGGAAACCAAAAAGTCAGAGGTATTCTATGCTACTGTTGACTAGTGGAAAAGCCAGGAGAAAGCTGATAAACAGAAACAAAAACTTATAGATATTCTATGCTACTGGTGAGTGTTAAAATGCCAGGAGAAAGCTAATAATAGAAACCAAAAGTCAGGTATTCTATCCTACTGCTGACTGGTTGAAAAGCCAGGAGAAAGCTGACAAACAGAAACCAAAAGTCAGAGCTATTCTATGTTACCGTTCACTGGTTGTAATGCCTGGAGAAAGCTGACAAACAGAAACCAAAATTTACAGATATTCTATGCTACTGCTGACTGGTTGCATAACTAGCACAGATTTATAACAGAATAAAAAAAAGCAATATTCTATGCTGTTGTTGAACCTTTTACTTTAAAGCAGATACAGAACTTTCTTCTTAGGGAATAGCTTGATAAATACACGTCACTTTATCATCTTGTTTGCTTGTGGGTTTTCAGTATGCTGGGGGGATTTTCAGTAAGCTGGACGCCCAGTGGAGAGCTGCCTATGTATCCAAAGGGCCAGCCCAGCCCCAGTTCAGGTTAGTACCAGTATAATCATATGTATACATCTGGGAAAGTTTGTATCTTGCCCTGAAACATTGGGCAAAAAAGTACTTACAACAATCAAACACAGAAGTCCATTCAAAGAAAGCTCTCTCTTTTGCTGAGCTGTGATGTTACGCTATGAATGTTTGTCAGGTGACTCAGGCACGTTGGCAGGTGAGTTGGTTTGCTCCATTTACTCTCCTCCTATGTTTGACCACTAGTATGTACCAGAACTACTACCTGACCACAGCCTAAAACCCAATCAAGATGAATGCAAGATAGAGTGAGGAGGTATTGATTTCCATTGGCGTTTTCCGTCCTTATTGGACGATGGACGCTCAAGATGGACGCTCAAGATGGACGATGGACGCAAAACTACATTGGTTGGATTGGCCAATTTCAGGGCTTCACAAAAGTATAAATTTATCAGTCTACGCAGAATAATGCCTTCAGAATATGCTTGAATAAACATGCTGTAATATGTGAGAAGGTTGAAGAATTACAATAGTACCAGACAATTGTGTTTCCACGAGTGCTTTGGTTTCGCGAAATGGCAGATAGATGTAGGAAGAAATATTTTCTAGTTTCAGATCAAGACCACGCTTTCAGATTACCAAGTGAATGAGTCATTGATCAGCTGACCAAGTGTATGATGAGATGACCAAGTGAATGATGAGATAACCAAGTGAACGATGAGAAAACAGAAGACAGTTACCCTGACAGTGCCTTGTTTCTCATAACAGACGATTTGATTCTATCGATTCTATCAGTATGTTCTGCCTGAAGAGACCTGGTTTTCTGAAGAGCGATACGTAACGTAGTCAGTGTTAACAAATGAATGCTCCGAACAAATGAGTACAAATTATCATGGGTCAAAGTTGAGGTGCATGTTCTTTAATATTCATATAACTCGTATATACAGAGGCAAGGTAGACTACCAGATTGTTAAAAAAAAAAACCTTCTGCATTTCCTACCACCACCTGTCGTTTTCTCTTCTTCATCCCAGTGTCCATCACCTCACTGTAGATAAGCCCACCTAATAGAGCATTTCGTTAATAACTCAGCAACAGCATTGTATCATGCAAAAGCTGCCCTCTATCAGTATTCACTCACCCACTTGTCACGTGATCTTTATTTTGGCATACCTAAAAATCTGCTTGATGCCCATCCTATAATATGTATGTAAATATCGTGATATTATCCATAAAGAACAAAACATTTGTAAAACGTTATCTTCTAATGAAGTGACTACTGAACATAAATGTTGTGTGTTAAAAGAATGGGAGAATACCGTAGCTTAACATTTAGCTGCTATTTGTTCAAGTAGTCTCCACGCACTGTAGTCACCGTACCGTAACTACACCTTATTACACCCATCACTTTTGTCTGATGTGTGATAAAGTCGCTAATGTACAGAGATAATATAGAAGATGATTTGCCTTAGACTGTACAGTGGGAAGGTCTGCCAGCTACCTGCGGATGGTCGTGGGTTTCACCGGGCTCTGCCTGGTTACCTCTCACCATAATGCTGGTCGCCGTCGTGTAAGTGAAATATTCTTGAGTATGGCGTAAAAACCAATCTGATAAATAAATAAATAGACTATACATCATGGGCACCTACAAATACAAATCTGGTTAGGTCGGAACCTGTTCCCACGCACCTTGACATAGTCAACGGCTCTTTGGCTTCGCTGCAGTTACAAGTTAGTCATATTGTTTCACCGGTTACGTGTGGCCATGTGCAAGCTCTCACGCTGTCGTCGCTGTTCTGGTTTTAGTCTCTATGCTCTGCGTCTAAAATTATATTGTATTCCTGCATAAATCTGGATTTTCATAGAGTCGTAAGCATCACGAGGCAGATATTTTCAGTCACATGCTCTTGAATTCGATACTGTGTGATTATGTTCACCTCAAGTCTGTAGTGCATACTTTATTAAGACGGATACTCTGAATGGACATGGAGGCACTTTCGCTCTACTACTTCATTGGTCGAAACCTGTTACATGCATGCATTTGAAATGTACTTGAATTACTCATCAGGGATGCAGGAGTCAACCCTGTTGAGAAGGTGGGATGAACTCAGGCGTAGCCTGGATGGCTTGCACGAAGCTCTCTTAAGTAGACATTACTACATGAAAGTGTACCATGGCAATCAGCAGCGTAGTCATTACATATCATGGGGCCGGTTTCTTGAAGCGCACTTAGTTAACTACCATGACAGCCTACGTTGTAGAAATATAAAGTGCACTTAGGTAAGGGCTACAAAACACTAAGTACGCTTCATGAAACTGGTTCATGACAGTTACGTGCTTGTGACTTAAGGAGGGCTTCGGGCAAGTGGAGCCCGGCCCGTCTTCCACAAAGAAATTGCAAGCTAATTGGATTTTTGTAATTACCCTGTATCTGTGATATTATGGCTGTATGATTCCTAATTCTGGTTATTTATTTATAATGAATGGATCACGGCAAAGCCAAGTTCCCAGAACTTGAATTGTAGTGCTCCATTTTAACGTTTTGCTCTCAACGGAAACGGGCCTCCGTGGCCGAGGTGGTTAGCCTGCCAGCGCGACAGCTCTTTGGATGTTCATTGACAGTCGACGTCGCTAAGCAGTTGTGTCACCTGACATGTCAATAAATGTCATCTTCACATTCCAAGCCTTGTTAACGTGGGATATTTCTCGGCGGAACTTAATTTTTATACCTGTATCCACACTGGTGTATACGATTCTATATGATTTCCTCTGTAGTCCGGATGAGAATACATTATGGCGTGTATGAAAAGAACTGTTTCTGGGTGGTAATATGCAAATTTATTAATCCGTCCTATATATTAACCAGTCTGTATAATAGCATTAGAGTGTTGTGAAAGGAAAGATGTCAATGTTTGGATGACACGGCCACCATTGGTGTGTAATTATGGATGGTGGAATTTTATGAAATAAATATTGCTCGTGTTTAGAAGCTGGAAGGAATTGTTTTTCTTTCCTGTATATTTGATTAGACCATGCACTGCTGAGTTACATGTCGTTCTGTTGTGGCACAAAACCATTTTGAATGTATACCTTTCCCTTGTCAATAGTTTTTGTTGAAAAGGACGAAGTATTTGCTGATAGACTTCAAACTGAAAATGCAAGAAGCCCCAAAAACTATTTTGCCATTAAGGTTGTGGTTAATATTTGTCCTGCTTATATTTAAGATATGAACAAAACCCCACAAGTATGATTTGTATACCAAGAGCCCCGAGTTAGTTCAATTCTACGTTTGATTGAAATTGTCACTCAAAATAAGGCGTTTGGTTGCCATTGGCAATGGGAATGACTTGTCAGGGTTTTTAAATTTCTTTCCAAACAGTGTAACTGGTCGAACGAATTAAATCTCTACTTATAGGTAACGTTCTGTTGCTAATGTCCAACGGAATGTTTGCGTTCCTTAACTTGTCCAATAAGCAAGACATCATCTCTTTGTCATCTGCCTGTCGGCTGCCTGAACGTGTCCCCGATCAGTCGAACCAAAGTCCTTCAACAAGAATGTGGCCAGACCATGGCGCCGATGTGCTGGATTAACGTATTGGGCCGATAGCTCTGTAATGGTACTGGGCGCAGTACCTGACCACTGTCCCTTAATTGTTCGTCCAAGAGACAGTTGCTGAAGTACTGGATCATATGATGAAGTTCCGGCTTTTGGAGGGGTTTGTCGTGTGATGCCTGTTGGTTGTGAGCGTTTCTGTATGTTCAGGATGGAGTCTTCCCAGCCTGAGTCCCCCTGGGACTCTCTAGAATCGAGAACAAAGGATTTCATAAACACACAAGCAGACTTGAATCGAAGTTTTCGTTCACAATATACCTTTACGGATTGGCTAGTAGCTGCTCGCAATTCGTGAGTGCATCATGCCGATGGTACGGCCATATGGGCATTTCCTTATCTCAGTGAAGTCAGATATATGGGGTCAGCTCCCTTTTTATACCGACTTCACGCTAACATATCGCTGAGTACGGCGTCAAACACCAATTAATGAAATAAATAAATAAATAAATAATCTCGATGTAGAGACAAAATGGCTGAGAAATCACTCCAAAAATAGTCTGTTTATTGCAACAGAAAATCTATGGTCTGAGTGATGCTAGAATGAATTATTTGATGATAACATAACACCGCGTCATATTCAATATAATATATAGTTATATTATTGTAACGTTGGATTAATAGAATGTGTATGTTATATTCCGCACAAAAACGACTTCAAGCTGAACATTTAAAGAGCTACTTCAGTGTGAAGACCTGTATGTCTAAAAAGCAGGGAAAATGATAAGGGTCGAGATAATCTTAATTGCTTTCAAAAATTATAAAAAAATTGAATTGTATGAAAACGCTGTTGTTAGTTTCGAAGGATTATACAGAAACAAAAGTTTTCTGTCGTTTCCAGTTTACTTGGTATGACGTAAGGACTTCACATCGTACTTTCAAATGCGCATGACGTCATTCCAGCATAAATGCCTTGACGTTTCATCTTCCCGATTCATCGTCACATAAGGAATATTAGCACGTCACATCAGGAAAATTTTACGGAAACTGCTGAAGATTTTGTTTCTGAGGACTCTTCACTAATTGGGGTTTAATAGTGTGATTCATCGTAATAAATTTGAACCGTGCTGTGTTCCTTACGGTGTCCCTCATATAACTTTAAAGTAGCACTTTAATGAAATTAGGGGCGACAAAACACAATTAATATTGCTTTTGGAGGCAAACGTTGTCCAGTAGGCCTATTTTTGTGTCGCAAAGAGGGACTATTGACAACACAACTCAATGTATTAACTGCGCGATGGACTATTATACCATTACGCTATATTTACAATGTATGTAAACTGTGTGTTGACTTCAACGTTTATAGGACCGGCCCGGATAGCACAGTTGTTAGAGCGTCCGCTTCGGGACCGGTAGATCCAGGATCAATCCTTGATCGAGTCACACCTAAGACTTTAAAAGAGGAAGTTGTAACTTCCTCGCTTGGCGTTCAGCATGAAGGAGATAGTGCAACGACTGGTTGACCCGTATCAGTATAATGGCTCGGGCGGGGCGGCTTGCTTGCCTTCGGTAAGTCGTCTCAGTGAGGCAGCACTAAATAAAAGAGCGGTGGAAATCCGTCCTGCAACAAGGAGGCACATTACACGTACATGCACCCTAATGATTCCTTCGTCGTCATATGACTGAAAAATTGTTGAGAACGACGTTAAACCCCAAGCACTCACTCACTCACCCAAACTTTTATACGACGGCGGCCAGCATTATGGTGACAGGAAATCAGACAGAGCCCGAGGGGAAACCCATGACCATCCGCAAATTGTTGGTAGATTTATCACGTAGGCCTACGGCCGAAGAGGAGCCAACATGGGCTGGATCATTACGCCGAGCTGGCACGCTAATTATCTCGGCCCCGGTTACACTAAATGGTCCCACAGTAACTGCCAGCCCTCAATATCGAACAACCGCTTTGTCAGTTCACGTTAATATCTGGTATATACCAGTTAAACAACACAGCCATGTAAAGATTTTCATTACGTGCAAAAATAGAAAGTTATTAAAGCTGAAGTGTTGAGACAGATGACGGCGTGATATATTTAAAGTTTTTTTCTTGATTTTCTTGCAAAATGATTGATGTTGTTCGATCCTTTGTAAGACAAAGCGCTACATTTTTCCGCTCTGATAAGTAAAATCTCTTGAGCATTGTGTTAAACACTATCAAATCCCCGACTAGTCCAAAATATTCTGGCGGTAGCTTTCCGCAGATGTAGGCCTAGTGGGAAGCCTATATCTGCCATATATAACCAATCAGACTCGACTTCATTTCTTATATCTAATGTCCAGATCCAAATGACTTGTGTATGACTGAGCTATATCTGTGATTTCGCACTACAGACACGTATTTTTTTTCTTGCAACAAAACAGAACAAAAAAGTAAATCGTGTCTGACAGTGAGCAACATGACAACGGCATGATTTGTAAATCAAAGCTGCAAGACACGAAAGGCTATGGCGAACATACAAAGATGAATTGAAAAGAAATGTAAGAAATAATCGAATTAAAATGGGTTAGCTAGCAGATATCAGTCAAAAATGAAACGGCACCACGAGTAGGCTGTTAATGTTTACAGTTTGCCGAAACGTTCGAAAAGTGTGAAGACGACTTACCTTTTTCAAACCTGGCTAGACGCACGTGTGCTACCGAAGATAGTGTACCGATCTACTACAGTTATTTATTCATTTGACTGGTGTTTTACGCCGTACTGAAGAATATTTCACTTAGGCCTATACAACGGCGACCAGCATTATGGTGGGAGGAAACGGTCAGAACCCGGTGGAAACCCACGACCATCCTCAGGTTGTTGACAGATGCATGGGATTCTCGAATTCTCGAGACACTGGTCACGACAGAACTGCGGAATACGATGCACAATGCGTTGTGGTTGTTGACAAAGAAGACTGGAGCAAAGGAGTTTGCGATAAGAAACAACTATGCGAAGATTGGGAAACAACTATGAAGGACATGTCGTTAACTTATCTTTTTAGACAGTGTTTTATGTATATATCATGTCTCTGAGGGTTATTTATTTACCTCATTGGTGTTTTATGCCGTACTCAAGAATATTTCACTCATACAACGGCTGCCAGCATTATGGTGGGAGGAAACAGGGCAGAGTCCGGAAGAAACCCACGACCATCCGCAGGTTGATGACAGACCCAAGTCTCTTAGAAGTACAAAAAGAACGCAACTCGAATCTTCAAAAACGACGGACGTGAACAACGGTAAGTTACCGCACAGCAAATGACTTCAGGCTCGACTGCCTCTTTGCACAATGTGCAAGATTACGAAAATTAATGTGTTCAATTCCACGTAATGTTATAAGTGGTGCTAAAATTGACCATGTTACTGGAACATAATATCAAATGCAATATTCCGTTACGCCAACAAAAGTATTCAGTTTGGAGCCAGAAGCAGGACTGGTATGTATGCATGTATGTATGTATGCTTGAATTTTAACGTGGTGCTTAACACTTTGACGAGGAGGAGCCATTAGGTGTGTGTAGATATACACTTGTCTTCTTGTGGCAGGGCGAGTCCATGGCGTCGAAGTGCTGCCGCCAATGAAGTATCATGTGCCGAGGACATCACACCCCACCCGCTCACATTATACTGACACCAGGCCATCCAATCCTGTGTCCTTGTTCACAAGCTTCAAGGGTGGATATGCTGGACGTCAATATTTTTGCACAGAAAATGAAGTTAGAACATATTTCTAATTCATAATGTTAGACTGCATAAGCTCGGTTTCGACGGAAAGATCTCATTGCCTCAGATGATGTCCTATGTATTCAAAAACCAGTGGCATGCTGGATATTGGGCGACACCAGTTACCTAAATTGCTATCGGCTTAAATCTAAGCCCTGTTTCTGACACTGCCACATTTTACATTGTTCGCACTTTTTAGTATATTACAATCGTCATAAAATGAATTCATCAATTGCACAGAAACTGTGGACGACAAAGCCACAAAAGAGCTAAGAAGGTACATAAAGTATAAATATTAGGACGGAATTATGCTAAGACAAACAGTCAACAGTCATCAAAATACGTATCTTAGCTGAGTTTGATCGCAACTTTTCATGTACCCAACGATCTTTTCCAGAGTGACATTCAGTTCAGTTGATGTCTACTTTTAGCAACATGGTGTTTGCTGATCAATAAACACGTTCAACACGTTCATATGTAACTGAAGAAATTCGGCCCTTTTTAAATTTACCTCTGTCAGTTAGATATTTTCTTCATGTAAATGCTCAGAGAGTAGCACTTTGTATGTTCTCTGCCACTATGGCTTGGTCCAGGAGAATTAGGTAAACAAAACGCAATGTTGTTAATAGCATTTCATTTGATGTCAATGCTCAAATGCATTTCTCAACTGCTGTGTAGTCATGAAATTTAATGACCAATAACATAAAAACAAAGAAACAGGACCTGGTATCTGTGATGCTCGAAGAATCCCGATTTAGGCAGGCATAAAATATAAAAGACAACAACCTAAAAAATAAAACGAGGCAGCGAGGAGAAGATGATAGTCAAGTTTTTCACCCAGGAAAAACTATGTCAAGGCGTTTTATACTGAAGGATGCGAACCATACTGTCAGTGCTGTAAATTTATGGATGGTTAAGTTCTATGGAATAAATAGTACATGTAGTGAATTATTTGTGTTATCTGTATATTTCATGAGACAGTGATCAACTCCGTTTTGAGTTAATTGATCAGTTGGTCGAAACAGACATTCATATATCAGCCGTCAATATATGTCAATAGTCGCAAGGTCAATTCCCCAAAACGACGTTTAACACAAACCACCAAAGAACTAAGAAAGTATATACAGTGAGAAATTAGGATGGAATCATGCAAAGAGAAACCGTGAAAGGTTTGCATTGATGTTGAAAAGGCACGAGGTATGTTCGAGGGGAATGGATGAAATCAGTAACCAAATCGTGTACCAGTCTAGTATATGAGTTGTCGATAATAAAATACGTACCTCAGTCACACCTAAGATCCTAAAAGAGGAAGTTGTAACTTCCTCGCCTGGCGTTAACCATGAAGGGATAGTGCAACGACTGGTTGATCCGTATCAGTATAATGATATAACAAAAGGCCTGCGTGCAAGGCGACACGAAATCATGTTCGGGGATATTGCAGCCATGGCGAATCCCCGCTTGATAAGGATGTGTTGCATGAACGCTCAGATGAAAATGCAAACATTTCATAAAACGATAAGGTAATTAACTTTCCTGTGGATCCCGTCCGCTCTGCCCAGTTTCCTCTCACTATAAAACTGGTCGCCGTCGTATAAGTGAAATATTCTGAAGTACGGCGTAAAACACCAAAATAAATTTTCCGTTTATCGATGCTATCGCTAAGTATTTAGGATACTTGCAAATGTTAACGAACGTATAGTTTATGTACTAAAAACACCTAGTTAGTTGAAGTTTACGTTCAGTTGCTAATATCAATCTGACTAAAGCGCCTAGCTTCTTTACCTTGGTCTCGAGTAATGAAACAAAGTGGCTTGTCAAACCTTTGAAATCTCTGCTATAAGAGACCAGGTTACGTTCCCTTACCAATGTCTGTCTGAATGAAGCATCTGCTTTTTTTTTTCAACTTGCTCTCCAAACAGCAAAACAAAGTGGCTTTTCAAGCCTTTGAAATCTCTGCAATAAGAGACCAGGTTACGTTCCCTTACCAATGTCTGCCTGAATGAAGCATCTGCGTTTTTTTTAACTTGCTTTCCAAACAGCAAAACAAAGTGGCTTTTCAAACATTTGAAATCCAAGCTTGGATACTAGATCCATGGAGGCAGTATTGTACGATTCGACCAATAGATAAGGCTGTCTACCCGTGTCCGCGATCTGTCGGATCATGTCCTTCAACATGATTGTGGCCAGACCACGGCGCCGATATGCAGGCTCCACGTGGAGGAAGCCGATGGCTCCGTAGTGGTACTGGGCGCAGTATCCGACCATTGTTCCGTGTTCATCCAAAAGACAGCTGCTGTGGAAGTTCTGAATCAAACAGATGATGAAGTTTCGGGTTTTGGCGGGGTTGGTGGCGTGACGCCAGTTGGCTGTGACCGTCGCGGCATGTTCAGGGCGGAGCCTTCCCAGACGCAGTCCCTCTGGAAGCTCTCTGAAATCCAGGACAACGGATTTAAATAGCTTTAATCGACTAATTCCTGCGACCATCGCGTACCGGTACGACGACACTTATATGAATGGAGAGATCAAACCTCAGCCCCATTCGTCATATGATAAATATTGTTAAGTACGACGTAAATCCCCATACAAACATACAAACATAAGAATACGCATACAGTTTAATTTGTCCCTAATCGAGCTTGGGAGATGCCAGTAACTCTCTATTAATTGGAATGTTGTGATGAGTAACGTTTTTTCCTCCAGCACATTTTCGGATGTATAATGTACTACACAGCGATTACTCTGCTAGGGCTGGCTTCCTCTGCTGTCGTATTTGGGATAATCGGCCTTCAGCCTGCGGATGGTCATATGTTTCCCCCCGTGCTCTTCCCGGTTTCCTCCCATCATAATATGTCCGTTACTGTATAAGTGAAATATTTTTGAGTACGGGGTAAAACACAAGCCAAATAAATAAATAAATAAATACACTGTACATAACTGCATCCAAACTACCATTCTCTCACTCACACATTATCTGGTGGTTGTCGGCCGGCCGGCCACAAGAAGACGGTCTGATCATCCGCGCTGAAGGTTATCTTGTCAGGCTGAGGAACGCAGGATAACAGGGTTCGTTTGAACTTTAACTGTATTCCTGGGGGAAAAGCAGAGAAACTTGCATTAAAAACAGCACTGACATGTGTGTTTCATATACTTCACAAATAAATAAAAGTCGTCTCATGACTGCATTCCTGACAACGGTGTAGTGTGTTGTGGGGCTAGAGCAGAGAAATAAAATAATCTTTGTGTATAGTAAAGGACCTGTCGATTACAACTGAGAAGGCCAGATAAGGGTAAGATGGTAGTTTCTACCGTTTGGTTGGATCAAACTCCCACTTTCCGACTACTCTCCCGCATGGTAGACTTTTAAGTCACACCAGGCCACAGTCCGGTGACCTAATGTTTGGAGTGGTTCATTTCAGGAGACTTTTATGCTGACAGTCGTCATATTTCCTCGTTCAGGGTTCACAATAAATGGAATCTGGTGTTACTATACGGTGACTTGGTTCGACGTCATGTTTGGTGTCTTCGGCATGGAGTTGCAGTGAAGCAGCACTATACTAATGAATATGTCGGCATTTAAAACAGATAAGGTACAAGGAATAACGATGGAGAAATCATTGCAGTGGTAATAACGGTATAGCAGGACACGTTACACCCTGAATCAAATCATATATTGCAAATTAATACCTGACAAAGGCCCGTGGATTCACCATCATACCCTCTCCAAGTTGCCGTGTGCGTTGAGGTAAGTGATATTTCGATTTTTACATATTTTAGGGTTTAGTATAATAAAAGACTTAGAAGGTAAACAGGGACGACAGTGTAATAGCTGGCAAATGGTCACATGTAACCGGTAAAAATACGGCCTCTTGTCAATTTACCTCAGTTAAGGTTTTATTCTAACTGTTCATGTAAATGCTTAAATAGTAGAACATTACACACTCCCTAGCACCACACCGTATACAGACAAAATAATTATATTTATTTATATATTTATATATTTGATTTATTGTTTTACGTCGCGCTCAAGAATATTTCACTTAGACGACGCCGGCCAGCATTATGAACACACAACCATTCCCAGGTTGCTGACAGATGTTTCCACGTACGGCCGGAGAGAGAGCCAGCATGAGCGGGACTTGAACTCACAGCCACCGCATTGGTGCGAGGCTCCTGGGTTATTGTGCCGTGCTGACCTGCTAATCCCCTCTGCCACGGAGGCCCCCTAGCTGAAAGGTTGGGTAATATCCCACTTGAAAAATGGAAAAAGACTTCAGCACCAAAAGTAATATTTTATGACAATTGCATGTGTATTTGCTTCTAAAGAAGCACTCTTTTTGAGGACAAATTCTGTGCTAAAGCACTCGGCCACGGAGGCCCTCCTAATTATATGCTCTTCATCTGTACACTGTACAACCATCTTGCACACTAGCTCTGCACATTCCAATGAATGTAGCTTTCATATCTTGAATGTACTAGCTACATAAACGTAGCCATACCTATGACAAACACATCTTGTGTCCAGTCGATGACATGCTCGAGTAGCCATTTGAGGCAGTCGGAGTCTAGAGCCCAGACCTCCACCCGATTTCGAGCGAACTGAAACTGAACAATATCGTATCTTACACATGCGTGTGAACTGAAACTGTGCAAGACAGTACCTTTCACATGGGTGCACTGCGATGTTCGTGCGAACTAAAGCTACACAAAATCGTACGGTACAGATGAGCGCAATGCGATATGTGTTCAAACTAAAAACAGCGTGATTAACAGAATTCTACAGCTAGCCTGCTCTCTACGCTTTAAAGTGGTAATTTGTTGACATCCTTATGCCTTTACTCTAAGAAAACGTTGAATTCTATCCCTCTGGACAAATGTTTCAATTGTTTTATGTATTTATTTGATTGGTGTTTTATGCCGTACTCAAGAATATTTCACTTATACGACGGCGGCCAGCATTATGGTGGGAGGAAACCGGATAGAGCCCGGGGGAAACCCACGACCATACGCAGGTTGCTGGCAGATCTTCCCACGTACGAATGTTTCAATTGTACATCAACAACTTACCGTGGCGGGTCGCGACCAGGTGTATGACAATTCGGTTTTGAACAACAGCTAACATTTCGTGGGGAGGGATGGAATTCCACGATTTCCGGATGTAGATATAACGATGTCAAAACGAGGGTAAACATGTCAAAGTTCTGAGGTTTATCTTCGAGTGTCTTTCTCACGATATAGGCACGAGAAAACAATACACTATAAGAACAGATGTACACGGGCATTCAAAGCATAACTTTTTAACATACTGGCTTCACTGCTCAGGGTTTTCTCTGTATGTTGCACGTATAAAGGTGCAAGGGTATGGTGGTCTGTTCTATTTTATACACTGCAAACGATTTGACAAGAAAAGTCACATTGTGACAGGTAATATTCAGTGTAAAAGCGTTTCAATCCTCTACCCACATCGCATACAGACACATTACCTTTCCGGGTACGATAGTAACAAGGATGGCCCGAGGGTGCGGCCACTGATCCACCCAGAACTGCTGACTGTCACACCGGCCTTCTACCAGGTTCTGGGCAATGTTCAGCACCTACATTCAGAAACATGAACATCAAGATTAACTGACACAACAGAGTGGCTCAACACAATAATCAAGCAAACAGGTAAATAAATCCGTTACCTGGTATTCAAGCCATGCCTGTCATAGCATTATACCACATGCAGTGCGACAGGTAGAAACCAATATGTATGTATGTATACATGGAAGTTGTATAGCAGGGTTTATAACTGAATGCATTTAATAAGGAAATATCCCCAGGACAGAAGCTCAGAACTGTGAAGATTTCACTAAATTACCCTGCCATAACTCATAACGCTCAATACGAGACAGCGGCTTTCTCATTTCACGCTAAAATCCGGTTTCTGTCGGTTACAGATAATATTTTCATCATGGAGGTTATACGGAGGTTAAATCTGAGGTGGCGAGGTGTACATGATAGTTTGAGATATTAAAGTTTTTTCTCTCTCCTAATTATGAAACACATTTCCACAATCAAGAAAAGTAAAATAAGCATATGTGGTGAATATACACCGCATATTTTGTATGGCTCACCCTGATAGAACCTGGGAGATGTGTGGATAGGTACTCCAGCAGGGACACGAGCTCTTCCTGGCGGACCGGCCGGGCCATCTTGTCAGGTGAAACAAATTCAACCCAGTAACCTATATTTGAGGGGCTAGCATTGACATGAGTATAAATCTACCTGTGTAAGTGGTGAAAATACCCCGACAGGTAAAAATGTCGATCAGTTTGTTCTCAGGTAATCAATAGGTATCACAAATAGGTCTACACTCATGTGTTAAATCTAATCTGTTTAATTTCACATCATAATATGTATGATGCTAAAACAGTGAGTGAGTGAGTGAGTGAGTGATAGCTTGGGGTTTAACGTCGTACTTAACAATTTTTCAGTCATATGATGAGGAAGGAATCCTTAGAGTGCATGTAATGTGCCTCCTTATTGCAGGACGGATTTCCACCCCTCTTTAATCTAGTGCTGCTTCACTGAGACGACCTACCGAAGGCAAGTAAGCCCCGAGCCATTTACTCATACGGGTCAACCAGTTAAGTTGCACTATCCCCTTCATGCTGAACGCAAAGCAAGGAAGTTACAACTTTCTCTTTAAAAGCCTTAGGTGTGACTCGACTCAGGATTGACTCTGGATCTACCGCTCCTGGATGCTAAAACTGAGTATCGGTGTATTACTGAAAGATAGTATATACCACAATACAATACCCCTTTAGACCAAAGTGAAGCATTCTGTTGAAAAAAAGGAACAAGTATTTCAATACATAACATAGACTGTGTATAGCAATAACGTTATCTATAATATCATCATTCAAAAGTCACTCTGCCAAGTTTACATACTTTACTCTACATATAAATAATGATGTGATGCTTCTCTAATAAATGTATCTGAATGTAAATTTGCTGTTTAATTCTACACATATACACTTAATCAGAATTATGATAATATTTATGAATATATTAGAAATATAAATATGATCAAAATCCAGGTTTTGCGCAATTGTTAGCTGAAAAGTGCAAAAAAATTTATTATACGTGTTAGATCCTCCTTTATAACATTATCACACAAAGGCTTTATATACCAAAAAAGTGGTCTATTGTTTTGACTTTTTTATTTGATTGAGGTTTTACGCCGTGTCGATTGTGTTGAGGCAAACAAATCTTTCGTGTAGTAAATTCCTTCACGATTATATCTGAGCTGAAGTGAGAGAGGTACGTGTAAGTAAGAGGATGGTTGTTACTACAGCGATATCGCTGCCCTTCCTTCCCTCTCACATCCTGCAGCCCAACTATAATATCTCCGCTATATGTTGTTCAGGCGTGCTCTTGTAGAGGCCAGGCCACAATGCCGTGGCCGAGTGGTTAGAGCGACAGCCTCATAAGAGACAGATCCGGGTTTAATCCTAAGTGAGGTCGTGCATGTCGGGAGACTTTTTATGCTGGAAGTCTTTGTTATTTTCTTGTTTGGTGCTCGTCCCAATGGGAAAGATCAAGTACTGGTCTGTCCATTGTCAGTGTACACGTACTGTGATTAGATGCGTCGCATTCTTTGTTCTTTTTGGCATTACTGTAGTATTCTACTAATAGATATGTACGCATTTCAACGCCATATGATATGTGTGCGAAATGAAAACAACTGAACAAGGGCGCGCTTTGTACATGAGCGCAGTATGAAATGCAGGACAATTGAAAACGACTGAACTAGGGTGCGCTTTGCACAAGAGCGCAGTACGATATGCGTGCGAAATGATTTATTTATTTTATTTGATTGGTATTTTACGCCGTACTCAAGAATATTTCACTTATACGACGGCGGCCAGCATTATGGTGGGTGGAAGGTTGCTGACAGACCTTCCCACGTACGGCCGGAGAGGAAGCCAGCATGAGCTGGGCTTGAACTCACAGCGACCGCATTGGTGAGAGGCTCCTGGGTCATTATGCTGCCCTAGCGCGCTAACCAACTGAGCCACGGAGGCCCCTCATACGAAATGAAAATGAATGAACAAGGGTGCGCATTGTACATGAGCGCAGTATGATATGCGTGCCAAATGAAAACGGCTGAACAAGGGCACGCTTTGTACATGAGCGCATTATGATATGCGTTCGAAATGAAAACGGCTGAACAAGGGCGTGCTTTGCACATGAGCACAGTACGATATGCGTGCCAAATGAAAATGAATGAACAAAGGCACGCTTTGTACATGAGCGCATTATGATATACGTGCCAAATGAAAACGACTGAACAAGGGCACGCTTTGTACATGAGCGCATTATAATATGCGTGCGAAATGAGAACGGCTGAACAAGGGCGTGCTTTGCACATGAGTACAGTACGATATGCGTGCGAAATGAAAATGACTGAACAATGGTGCGCAATGTACATGAGCGCAGTATGACATGCATGCGAAATGAAAATGACTGACGACGGGTGCACATTGTACATGAGCGCAGTATGACATGTTGGACAATTGAAAACGACTGAACAAGGGCATACATGTACTTTATAAATGAGCGCACTGTGATTTGCTTGCGAAGTAAAACTACACAAAACGGGTCTTAACACGAGCAAAATGTGTTATGCGTGTGGATTTTGTCAGAACTAAGACTCTAAAGCAGACAATCTTTAAGCCCAAAGGCTTGCCTGGCCCGCAGAGAGGGTCAGGCGATGTAATTTATTTGATTTATTTATTGGATTGGTGTCTGTACGCCGTACTCAAGAATATTTCACTAGTACGGCGTACTAAGCATTATGGTGCTAGGAAACCCGGCAGAGCTCGGGGGAAACCCACGACCATCCGCAGAGGAAGCCAGCATGAGCTGAAACTGAACTCAATACGACCGCATTGGTGGGAGGCTCCTGGGTCAGGCGAAGTGATGGTCGGGTGATCTCGATGCAAGTTGGAACACCGAGGATTGATTTCATTCACTCGATTGATGCTTACTGGCGGACTCAAGAAGTTTTCGCTGAAATAAAGTATATCAGGTATATGGGGGAGGAAATACGGGGTGTTGGGGGGGGGGGGGGGGGTAAACCACCGCCTTTTGACGTGCACCTGACAAACATCTTTATTTCAAGCAATGAGCGCTGGATACAAAGAAGAAAACTCAACGATCAAGAGCCGGACAGAAGCAGGGAGCTAATGGCAAATAAAACACTAAAATGATTGTGAATGGCGAAATCTATCAGTCAATCTATACGAGCTGGCTTCCTTCCCGCCATTGCGTGAGAAGGTCTTGTCAGCAACCTGCGGATGGTTGTGGGTTTCCTCCCACCATAATGTTGGCCGCCATCGTATACCAATGAAATAAATAAATAAATCGTACGCTTGTAAACACAACATAAGTACTAATAATACATCTTGGATAGATAAGCACTTCATTTAATTCAATACTTCAATTTAGGGTATTAAAACCACTTGCATATAAATACAGCTATGGTAATCTTGCATATGCCGGCTGTTTAATTTTTTAGTGACGAAAATAACTTATCCTTGGCACATCCTTACATATAGCTTCGTTATCGCTCTTATCGACAACGCCATCGAATCGCACATCCACTTCGTCATTTCACGTCAAAGTCATATGATGGAGTGAAAAATTTAAAAAGTTGACTCTCTCAATGAAGCGTACGTAGATTAATTAATTAATTAATTTGATTTGCTGCCTTACACCGTGCTCAAGAATATTCACCTATTCGATGGCGGCCAGTATTGTGGTGGGAGGAAACCAGCATTACATACATGTAGATGAAAGATCTAACAGGCAACTGAAAAAGTAATATGCACGTATCGTACATACATCACATATAGGCCTGTTTTGTATTCGACTCACCCTAACTGAACCTGGAAGTGTAACCAATAGCCTACCTGAGCGTTTTACCGACAGTTAAAAATGTCGATATGTTTTATATAGTATAACACGCTGAATGAATGTAGCTCCTAACTTAGATCATAGGCCTACAATGTACATACAACGTTGAACACAACCTAGTATTTTTTTTTATTTACTTGATTTGTATAATAAATAAACGCATGATTGTCGTACTCAAGAATATTTCACTTATACCACGGCGGCCAGCATTATGGTGGGAGCAAACCGAGCAGAGCCCGGAAAACCCCACACCCATCCGCAGGTTAAAGGGCTGCGGCCACTGAAGTATCATACCGATGACTTCCGAGATGACACCCACCCAGTCATATTATATACGGACACCGGGCCAACCAGCAATGTTTGCTTGCTGTACTCTAGCAGTGCTGAGCCCCAAGCGCAGCAATAACGAGGACCATTTTTAATGTCTTTGGTAAGACACGAACTGGGTTTACTCCCAGGTTTCCCAATTTCGAAGCGGACGCTCTAACCACTAGGCCACTGGTTTCCAAAGGCACTTTTCCGCAGCAGTTTTATTCCGAGGGCCTTTGAATCTAAGCGTCGAAACCCAAATGAACATTTGGTATCAATGATGACAAGATCTGTACAAGGCGACTGGATTATAAAGTGTGGAATCCAGCTCCATTGATCTTCACTTCTAGACTTAACATTTCATTGGCTTATCACACTGTAGCCCTTTACTAAGCAGATGTTGCAAGTTGTTTATTAAATTATTGTCAATGTGAAATCGATTACATGTCTAATTAGATCGTTGTTACACACAAAAATGTGTCCGAGGCAGAAGTTATCCATAAAATTGTTCTTTTTTTGCATGCACTGGAAAATTCGTCAAACATAAGTTAAAAATGCTATACTGGGGATTTTTTGCCCCCCCAAAAATCCATATTCACTAATGAGTTCAGATTTTACCTGTTTACCAAGAATAGCTTAACTCATTACCTTTCAGTAAATACCAGAGTTGTGCTATTTATAATGTTGAAACTATTCTAAATTTTTCCCAGTTGTAATGTTAATTCATTTCCTTCAGTGTTAAACACCGTACTAAACAATTTTTTACACACGTATATTGGACGGAGGTTAGCCTTAAGGGTGGAAAAAACTGGAGTGCCGAAAGAAAACCACTGATTCTTGGCAGGTAACTGACGAACTTTATGTCTGTCGTATAGGTTGGATGCAGTTCAATCTCCAACGGACCTGCTGCGCTCATCCCTTTATATAATTGGTGTTTTTACCCTGTATTTTACTCATACGACGGCAGTGAGCAAAATAGGGGTGGACCGGGCAGGGCCCTGGGGAAACCCACGACCATCCACAGGTTGCTGGAAGACCTTTTCACCTGCGGCAGGAGAGGAAGCCAGCAGGAGCTGAAGTTGAACTCATAGCGAAATCATTGGCAACTGGCTCCTGGGTCATTGCGCCGCGCTGTCACGCTAACCTGACAACCCTCTTTGCAAAGGTTTCCAAACACATCGGGACATGACAATCTTATTCACCAAGGTTTCCAGGCACATCGGGACATGACAATCTTCTTGACCAAGATTTCCAGACACATCGTGACATGACAATCTTCTTGACAAAGTTTTCAGACTAGCCACAAGACCTCACAATCTTTTCGACAACGATTTTAACGTTAGCAAGCAGAGACTGGATTTAAACCAACAGCCCTTGACGGTAGCGTGTGGATTCATGTTGAAGACATCGACTTCGTCTGGTCTGAGTGTAGAGCCATTTTCTACCAGCAAACTGTTTAGTTTGCTACAAACATGACAAACGAAGAGAAAGAAAAGAAAAACAACAACAACAAAAACAAAGAGTACAAGGTGCGGTGCAGTTGTTGGGAGGTAAGTTTTGATTATATTTTGTAACGCTGACAACTTTTATATGTAAAAATATGGATACCAGATGTACTACCAACATGCTATTTTTAGAAAGTTTTCATGATGTTTTAAATTTAATAAAAAAATCTGATACATGATTTTTTTTCCAGAGATGCAAAACCTGTCCAAATGATAAAGTTCAACTTTATCTGGTTAAAATCAGATGTCATAATATATAACCAATACAAATGCAAATCATGGAACTAATTATATTCTTAGCATAAAATATTTAAATATTTGAAGTTCCTGATGTCCCACCTTGCAATGAGCAATATGTCATCTTTGACAAGAATGAGTATGAATATATTTTGGACCGCAACTGCAGAGCATTATTTCGCTTCAGAAGAGGCTGACAAGTTACACGAATCCAAAATCCTAACACTTTATAAACATGCCAGCAAAAGGAAGTCTAATGCATTATGGGAAGAAATTGAACACTTCACAGGAACATTTTACATTTTATAGCACTATTAGATGAAAAGCTTCGACAAATTAAATGATGTTTGCTATGAAAGCAGTGATGAACAGCTCGATGTCAGTTTTTGACATCTCCGTCTACAACTTCATCTCCTTGTGTATTTTCAGCGCTATGTTCTGGCTGTCAATCCCTGGCGTCTGTATCTACGACTTCACCTTCTTGTGTATTTTCAGCTCTATGTTCTGGCTGTCAGTCTCTGGCGTCTGTATCTACGACTTCACCTTCTTGTGTATTTTCAGCTCTATGTCCTGGCTGTCAATCCCTGGCGTCTGTATCTACGACTTCATCTTCTTGTGTATTTTCAGCTCTATATTCTGGCTGTCAATCTCTGGCGTCTGTATCTACGACTTCACCTTCGTGTACATTTTCATCCCCATGTTCTGGTTGTCTATCTCTGTTGTCTGTATCTACGACTTCACCTTCGTGTATATTTTCATCCCTATGTTCTGGTTGTCAATATCTGGCGTCTGTATCTACGACTTCACCTTCTTGTGTATTTTCAGCGCCATGGCCTGTAGTTCGGGGTCAGGGTATATCTGTATTGCCTTCAGGAGTGGCACCAAAGCCTCTTCATATTTACGGGACTTGTACAGCTTTCTGCAATAACAAAACATGCACGTAGCATAAAAATAGAATCTGATTCGATAATATCGTGGTAGAATGACTTAACAAACCAATGAAAGATTGGCTATTTCAATGTTAAATACAATAAATAGGTTAGATAAACTCTTAAGCTGTAAAACGTTAACTTCATTTAAAATCAATCGTTTTTAAAATTCTGTTGCCTAGAAAATATTAGTCACTGTCTTGACATAACCTACATATTCCATGCTTAATTCTCGTTTAACTCTAGTTTCGCGCCACTAAAAATCATCTCGAATTACACACAGTGTAACTAATATGCGACAGCACTTATTGTCACACTATATGCTCCCTAAATTACTCCTTATTTACCTAGCCTTAGTGTACAGTTTAAAAAACTCATCCCTCTTCTCCTCTGGTACAGGGTCCTCTTCTTCATCAAAATCATCGTCTTCACTGTCATAATCGTCTTCACTTCCAAACTCTTCACCTTCTGAAGACCCAGCCTCTGTAGAACCTAGGAACCCCCCAGAAATCAGACATGGTATCACTGACCACTTACGTCAAAACTATATGGCTCTGTTTCTTTAATACTTTAATTCAGACTTAACAGTGGCTTCATCAACCTTATTTATGACAATATACTGCAGAATATATATTTAATTTATATTTGCTATCATTTCCACTAAACATACGCCTGACATATATGCATTAATGCATAGACTCAAATTGATGTCATAATTTCACATTTACCAAAAGGACATCATCCTACCTTGCAAACAAAGCTTAAAAACTCTATGTAAAATGACTAGAACACTCCGTATCACGCAAAATCAGGTCAAAGTTTTAGGTCAGATTATTTATTAATTGGATTTATTTGATTTTCAAGAACTTAAAATACAAAATACAAATTCAAGTGCCTCAAACGACAATCACAATCTCCGCTTTTCGCGTACAAACGACAACAGGTGCAGCTTGAATACTTTTTTAGGTCATTTCGTAAGCGTTGTACAGCCATGCCGTGGCATTCGACCGGTACGCAGCCTTGTGTGGGTGCCATAACCTTCACTCGGTGCAGACATCACTGATAATCAGACAACCCATCATTGATTCTTATAAATATTCCACTGTCCGTCAGAATAAAAAGCGCACAACACAAGTGTGTGTTAACAGCGCCACTGTCAGACACGAGTAGTCCAGGGCGGACTTGCTCATACTGGAGACATCGACACTTTGGAGACACAATCGGCAGTATGCCCGATGGGCACTGCTGGCGTCGCGCACATGCCAGTCCTTGAAATCTGGGAACTGCAGCCATTCATCGTTAAAACGACAGTTGCCTGGCATCTCTAATGCGTTTTTTTTTCACGCACCATATCACTCTCAATGACTACAGCGTAAGTTCTTACCGCCAACCCCAAAAATGGCGATCTTAGCGCCCTCTGTTGGAGAAAAGGAAGTCTGTAGTGGCGCAAAACTATAACCGCATACATACCACTGGCGGCCGCTTTAGGTGCAAGCACGTTGCCAGATGATTCACAGATTGCCACTGCATACCACTTTCTCCACGTGACACAAACAAAGTCAAGTACCTTCAACGGCCTCCACATAAAAAATGGTCAAATTCAAACATTTTCCAATCCTTGAATTAAGAAAATAAAATTCAAGTCATTTGAAGGTTTTCAAGGACCCGTGCAAGCCCTGTAAAACATGTCACTTACACGCTAGTGGCTTGCACTATGGTGGGAGGAAACCGTGCAGGCCCCGCGGAAAACTCACGACCGTCCACAGGATAGGTCACGTACATGAACAGTATGTATACATGTGGTTATGTCAACATTTCAGCTTACCTTCTGATGAGGAGGACTCGCTGACTTCATCCTCATCATCAATAAAAGAGTCCTCATCTGTTTTTATATCCTCTCCTTCCTCATCCTCAGTGCCCTCTGCATCCTCACTGTCCCCGACAAATTCTGAGGAACTCTCCACCCTCTGAGCACCTTTGCTCTTTTTCGTCTTCTCAGTGGAATTCTTTTTCGTCATCATTTCGTCAGCCTCCTCTTCATCCTCTGAAGATGTCACAACCCTTCGCCGTCCCCTAGAGGCCTTCTTCTGCATGACTGGACCATCACTGTCCTCTTCGCTCTGCTCTATGGAGTCACTGCCTTCTGCCATGTCATCACTTTCCATTGCATCTTTCTTACTCTTCTTTCCTGGTAAGGATTTCCTACCAGACTGCCTTTGCTTGTCTACAGGCTCTCTGGCTTTAGTTTCTGTAGATCTTCTGTTTCCTGCTCCTGAAGATTGTCTTTTTCCACCTCCAAGAGACTGTCTTTTCCCAGCTCCTGAAGATTGTCTTTTTCCACCTCCAAGAGACTGTCTGTTTCCAGTTCCTAAAGACTGTCTTCTTCCAGGTCCTAGAGACTGTCTTTTTCCAGGTCCTAGAGACTGTCTTTTTCCAGCTCCAACAGATCTTTCATTTCCAGATTCTGTAGATTTCCTAGCTCCACCTGTTAGGGAGTTTCTCTTTGTATTTTCTGTTGTTTTTTTGCTGCTATTTTCTCCTGACTTTCTGCCCTGTCCTTTCGTGGCTGCAGGTAAACTCGTCCTCTTGGGCCTGGTTTTGGAGGAAGGGTCTGGACTGCTAGAGCTATGTTGGGGACCATGTTCTACCTCATCTTCCTCCTCATTCGACGTATCACCGATCACATCTGTAGCCATTGTGGCAGAAACACTCAAACTGCTCTCTTCCACTTCCTCAGAACCAGAATCCCCGATCACCTCCTCGTCACTTTCTGTCACCATGGTAACCACATTTGGGGATTCTTGGCCAGACTCTCCATCAATGGCGGGCGAGTTTTCCACCGAGTCCAAAACGGTTGTGAAGGCTCTCGGGTGACCGACAGAGAGACGAGACTGTCTCCTCCCGTTACTTCGCCTACGAATCTGCAGATCGCTGGTGTCGGGTGAGTCCTCCACGATTGTTGTGTACAAGGCTGGGTTCCTGAGTGGAGAGTCGTTGACCTCAGGCAGCTCATCTGGCTGAAGGTCAAGAACACAGGTTATTGGGTCAGAGCTGTTGTGACGGAATCGCCGCGGGGGGCATGGCGGCTGTCTTTCCTCTGGTGAAGATGGCTCAATCTTGATGATTGGACGTGAGGCGTCAGGAGAAATAATGATCTCTTCTTTGATGAGCCTCTGGAAGTTGGGTGTTCGATTTGCAGACCTGGGTGTCTGTCCTACTGTTCCTGGAGTTTGATTTACAGACCTAGGCGTTTGTCCATGTGTTCGAGGTGTACACTTTGGTGTAGCACTCACAGACACTGGAGTCCGGTGCAGAGCCCTCGGTGACCTCTTGTCTTGCTGTGGCATGTTGCTTGGTGAAGCCATCAACATGTTTGTGGTATCACTCAGAACATTCATACCAGGCGTACGACTCTCCTGTCTTGGTGATGTCCCACAGTTAACTGCTGGCAGGGGTTTCTGCTCACTCTCAAGAGCATTCATTCCGAATTCTGAGCTCAACAAATCGGGGATTATCCGAACATTCTCCTTGTTATCGAACTCTTCGTCTGCCATGTCTGCATCTCTGTAGTAACCATGGCTACCAGCAGATCCCATGTATTCGTCATGCTCCTCAGTCTCTTCTTTGATTGGCTCCTGTTTGATTAGGACTTGCTGGTTGATGCCAGATTCACCACTGTGAAGGGATCCAACACTTGATGAGCTCACGTTCACCTGGAAACATCAATGCGCCATACTTGTTACCATTTTTTAGTTATTTACTTATTTCACTGGTGATTACGCTGTACTCATGAATATTTCCTTTATATGACGGCAGCCAGAGTTATGGTGGGATGAAACTGGGCAGTGCTAGGGGGAAGACCATGACCATCCCACAACCACACATGATCTGATCTTTGTAGCCAGCATACAAGTAATGGTAACATGAACAAAACAGTTACCTCTTTTACCTCATGGTTAGTCCATCTAATAAACAACGTATACATACGTCTTTACTTTTCTGACAAAAAAAAAGATAAAAAAAAACAGAGAGCAACGTAATTTTTTTGCTTTCAGCACTACAAATGATTGTCCTAAAATAACGTTTACTTCCCAAAGTGTTACAGGTTAGTATGCCATTTTGGTGAACAACACTCCTCAAACTGCCGTGCAAATGCTGTACACCACACATTGTACACCAAGGCTGAGGAAAACTGCAACAGCTGAGGAATGTGTAAATTACCTTTTCTAAGCCTGGAGCCTAGTCGCACACCTTCCTCACTGAACTACAACCATTTCTTTAATCAAATCAGATTAATGACTGAATCTGAGTGTTCTGACTGTGAGGCAAACCCTCTAACATCCAAAACACCACAGCATAGAGAGTAAAACCAGGGCAGAGAGGACACTAGTGTGATAGTTAGCAAATTTTCACATGTAACTGGTGAAATATGACCTCTTGTCAATTTACCTCAGATAGGGTTTAATTCTAACTGTTCAATGTACATGTCTAAATAGTACCAAACTACATGCCTCCTAGCACAATATTTTTTAAGCAGAATTAGGTACAAAAGAAAAAAATATGCCGTGATGTTAATTGCAATATATTACACCTCATTTCGAGTCTAGAATTACTCGAAATGCTGCATTGTCATCTCATCTAAAAACGCATCACCTGTTCATCATCAGACAGGTTCTGGTACATTGCAGACTGATGGTCTGCGGCTGGCTTAGGTGATCTGCTGCGTCTTTTGCCCTCTTTAGAGGGACTGTCCAGTATAATCACCTCTCCAAACGGCGTCATTTCTGCAACATATGGACTTACAATGTATGGACGTCTTTCAATAGGGGTTTAACACTGATCTCAATTATACCTCATTTGTTTATTTATTTATTTATTTGCATTGTGTTTTATGCAATACTCAAGAACACTTCACTTTTATGAGGGAGAGCTATCATTATGATGGGAGGAAACCAGGCAGAACCCTGGGTTGCCGGGAGACCTTCCCTGGTATGGCCAGAGAGGAAGCCAGCATGAGCTGGACATGAACTCACAACGACTACATTTGGTGAGAGGCTCCTGGGTCACTGCGCCACTCTGACGTGCTAACCACCTCGGCCACCATACACCTCATTTATATGACTGTGGTCAGGTTTTTGTGCCAAGGAAACATAAACAGAGTCCAATGAAATAACTGTCTTTATCCAGGCACCTGCTAACTTGATCACAGAAAACCTAACTGAGCAACACTGATCAAGGGCCACTCTGCTGAAGAACATTGATCAAGGCCCACTCTGCTGAAGAACACTGATCAAGGGCTACTCTGCTGAAGAACACTGATCAAGGGCTACTCTGCTGAAGAACACTGAGCAAGGGCCTCTCTGCTGAAGAACACTGATCAAGGGCCACTCTGCTGAAGAACATTGATCAAGGGCCACTCTGCTGAAGAACACTGATCAAGGGCCACCCTGCTGAAGAACACTGATCAAGGGCTACTCTGCTGAAGAACACTGATCAAGGGCCACCCTGCTGAAGAACACTGATCAAGGGCCACTCTGCTGAAGAACACTGATCAAGGGCCACCCTGCTGAAGAACACTGATCAAGGGCCACTCTGCTGAAGAACACTGATCAAGGGCCACCCTGCTGAAGAACATTGATCAAGGGCCACTCTGCTGAAAAACACTGATAAAGGGCCCCTCTGCTGAATAACTTGCTCATGGGCCACTCTGCTGAATAAATTGCTCAACGGCCCCTTGCTGAAGCAGGAGCAAAGAGTCAGCCAAATGCAGAAAGGCTTCAGTGGTCTGTGGCTACTTTCTTTTTACCAGTTGTTTTCCAAACTTAGTGATTCATTCAACACTAAGTTGCTTTACATTTCATGCACTTAAAGATAATGATAGCGAAATCAATTCAGCTGGGAAATCAATTAATAGGGCCCAGTTGTTTCAAAAGTGTATTCATAGTTAAGCCTGGTATTAACTTTAGTCTGGACTAGTACCATTAGTTTGGTTTTAGGACAAGATTAGTTTTAAGGTTTAAGCCTGGCTTAACTTTTAACACACTTTTGAACAACAAGCAATAAGGGGAAACTATTGCATTAAAGGCTGGAGCAATTGGTAATATAGAGAGGAAACCAGAAAATGCAAGGTGGAAAATGGGTAAATACAGAAGGAAAAATGGTAATATAGGGAGAAAACGTGGCACTGTAATTCTTCAATGCAGAAAAGTAATGGCGGAAGCAAACCAGGTACAGGTGAAGGGAAACATGGTAACAGAAGAGGGAAAACAGGTAACAGAGGAAGGAAACCAGATAACGGGGGAAGGAGACAAAGAAATGGGAAGGAAACCAGGTAACAGAGGAAGGAAACCAGGTAATAGAGGAAGGAAACCAGGTAATGGAGGAAATAAACCAAGTAATGGAGGACAGAAACCAAGTAATGGAAGATAGAAAAGAGGTAATGGAGGAAGGAAACAAGGTAACAGAAAGACAGAAAAAAGGTGATGGAGGAGGGAAACCAGTGAAAGGAGGAAGGAAAACAAGTAACGGGGGATGCAGAACAGGTAGAGAAAGAAGGAAACCAGACAATACTGGGAGAATACAAGCTACAAACAGAAATGCATAAAGACATAACTTATCATTAGCTTCATTCCTACTCACGTGGGGCTTTCGGGGGCCGGGGTCGTGGCGGCTGGTTGGTCTTGAGCGAGGGGTCCACATCCATAGCCCGTGGATTCTTCTCCATCTGTGCCCTGATATCACTACTCAGGTTAGATTCCATGTGTAACAACTGCTGAGCTTTCAGTACCTGTAACATTGTAAAAACTGCTGAGCTTTCTGTACCTGTAACATTGTAAGAACTGCTGAGCTTCCTGCACCTGTAACACTGTAACAACTGCTGAGCTTTCTGCACCTGTAACATTGAAACAATTGCTGAGCTTTCTGCGCCTGTAACATTGTAACAACTGCTGAGCTTTCTGTACCTGTAACATTGTAAGAACTGCTGAGCTTTCTGTACCTGTAACATTGTAAGAACTGCTGAGCTTCCTGCACCTGTAACATTGTTACAACTGCTGAGCTTCCTGCACCTGTAACATTGTAACAACTGCTGAGCTGTCTGCACCTGTAACATTGTAACAACTGCTGAGCTTCCTGGACCTGTAACATTGTAACAACTGCTGAGCTTTCTGTACCTGTAACATTGAAACAATTGCTGAGCTTTCTGCGCCTGTAACATTGTAACAACTGCTGAGCTTTCTGCACCTGTAACATTGAAACAATTGCTGAGCTTTCTGTACCTGTAACATTGTAACAACTGCTGAGCATTCTGCACCTGTAACATTGTAACAACTGCTGAGCTTTCTGCACCTGTAACATTGTAACATTGCCGAGCTTTCTGCACCTGTAACGGACAAATCACCTATCCTCATGCTCAATGAATTTATTTATTTATTTGATCGGTGTTTTACGCAGTACCCAAGAATATTTCACTTATACAACAGCGGCCAACATTATAGTGGGAGGAAACCGGGCAGAGCCCAAGGGAAACCCACGACCATCTGCAGGTTGCTGACCCACCTTGCCATGTACGGCCGCATGCTCAATGAAGAGTTCCAAGCTGGGTAGTTTATCTCATGGGTTCAGATTCTCTATGTAAACCCCGGTCAGAGCCCTGAGGTTAATGCTTCGTCCCAATGTAATCCAATTTCCAGCAGTGTTGTCTGAGTTACCACACACATACTGTAAATCTTCAACCTTTTCAACCTCTGGATCAGCTTTCTCAGTGGAATTTATGCTTACAATAGTATTATGAAAATGACACTAATATGATTTGCTTGCGTCACTAATGCTTCCTAAAACTGTGCAAGTTATCTGTGTAGAACCCATAGTTCTCTCAGAATGTTTCAAAGTTTCCGAGTAATTCCACTTAGTTAATTATTCAATGCATCACTAAAGACCATATAATAGCAGTCAGTTTCACAAGTTGAGGAAATCAAAATACCTGATAATTAAACCACCAAACTTTTCCAAAATACCAGACAATTAAACCACCAAACTTTTCCAAGTTACTGATCATACTGTTGAGAGGCAAATTAAGTTATCTCCACTAAACTTCATGTAAGATGACACGAGGGAGCTACCAAGGCCACGAGAACAAGGGAAGCAGGGTAATTACCGTAAATGACCTAAAACTTTGTGCATGATTTAGCTGCACATCTTTCCTGACTCTGAGAGGCCTTTATGGGAAGGTGTTTTGAAGTACATGTACTGTATTTCACCTAAAGTTTACCATTTTTTTTTTTCTTCGGGTGACACTTTTTGCTTCCTTCTGATTGATTCAATCACCTCATACAGCTAATTAAGAGGGGTTTTTTGGGAGAAATTTCATTGTGTTGGAATCCAAAAAATCATTTAAGTGCCTTTAAGTGCCCATGAAAGTGCATTTTTCAGGCAAAACTTCAGGTGAAATACACATACTCATTTATCTGATTGCTGTCTGACCTTCCCACATACAACATACAGTCATATAAAATACGAGAGGAAAACTGCATGAGCAGGACTTTATCTCACCAGCTGCATGGGTGAGAGGCCCCCCCAGGTGAAATACAGTATGTTTGGAAGGTAGGATAATATCCCACTGGAAAAGTGGGAAAAGGTTTCACCGACAAAAGTAATATTTTATGACAATTATTAACCTCTTAAGATGCACTCTTTTGGGGCCAAATGTAATTTACAGTGCTCCAAAATAATGTAATTTACAGTGCTCCAAAATAATGTAATTTACAGTGCTCCAAAATAATGTAATCCTGTTACTGTAAGACATACCCTGCTCTGAATGTAATCATTCTCTCCCTCTACACAAGTAGCCTCCTCCTCTGGGTCCACATTAAACATCAGGTCATGGTCGCTAATGCCGAAGATGTCTGCAAAATGTACTTCACAATTTTTCAGTCATATCACAACAGAGGAGTCCTTAGAGTGTATGTAATGTGCCTCTTTGCTGGACCGTACGTGAGAAGGTCTGCCAGCAACCTGCGGATGGTCGTGGGTTTCCCTCGGGCTCTGCCCGGTTTCCACCCACCATAATGCTGGCCGCCGTCGTATAAGTGAAATATTCTTGAGTACGGCGTAAAACACCAATCAAAAAAAAAAAAAAAAAAAAAAAAAAAAAAATCTTTGCTGGACAGATTTCCACAGCTCTTTTATCTACTGCTGAGCTTCAATGAGATGAAGACAAGAAAGCTGCCTTCCCATTATACATTTACTGATACAGGTCAACCAGTCGTTGCATGAGGAAGTTACAACTTCCTCCTAAGGTCTTAGGTGTGACCCGGCCTAGGATTGACCCTGGATCTACTGCCCCCGAAGCTGACGCTCTACCAACTTAGCTATTGGGGCCAATCTGAACGTTTGTTTGATGGAGCTTTTAGTTTTTAGTTCACACGAACAAAATCTTCCCTATCTTTCCTTCTATAGACATTTCCCCCATGGACAGTTTCCCTATGGATATTCCCCCCAATGGATTACCCCCTCCCTCCAAAGGAAATTTCCCCCAGGACAATTCCCCCATGAACATTTCCCTCTATGGACTGTTCCCCTTATGGACAGTTCCCCTTTGGACATTTCTCCCTATGAATATAACCAAGTTATTTGATAAAGTATAAAGTGTATTTTAGATGTACATTTAATGTTGTTGTACTATATAATACATTAAATTGTATATTAATTCACAATATTATTGAGTTTTGCAGCACATTTTGTCGCTTTGTTTACCATGTAATCTTGGGATTATGATCCCAAGGAAAATGATCTTACATTGTAGGACACCAGGATCGGGATCACAGAGCCATCTTAGAATTAGGTCAATTAGAATTAGGTCAATTAGAATTAGGTCAAAATTTCATTCAAAACATTATGGTATGTTCCTTGGCGTTTCCTTGTGTTTCAACCTTGTCTCGTCATAAATATGTATTTTAATGTGATTTGAAATTTTGACTTAAGTCTAAGATCATTTCATGCTCCTGGGGCCAGAGCAAGAGACTACCTATCTCTATGATTCGATCACTCACAACCATTTTGCGATGAATTGTGGCAGATTCACCTTGACTTAAACATCAAAAAGTGAGAAAGTCACACCATTTTGCACAACTTCTATTTATCCACGTGATCAAATGAAATAACAGTTACAAAAGAGTGCAAATATTCATACAGATTATGTGCCAAGCTTGTACAGATCACTTCACAGGACGTGTTTGGACGACAGAGGAAAAGTTTAAGAGTTAATGTGCGATAACCAACAAAAAACAACAGCGAGCACTGAATGCTTCACGATTGCTGGCAAATTTCCAGATCGCCCAAATCCCTCATCATTATCACAGATATAGGACATTACCTGTAATTTATTCTAATTGTAATTTTCATGCAATTGCCCAGGCCGCCTTAACTGGTTATCAGTGTAAGTGTGATTGCAATTGCAACTGTGACCATTTTCTAAACATCACATCCAGGAAGGTTTGAGGCTAACAGTTTTACCTAGTGAATGCAGGTAGGCAATGTGAGCGTCCAGCTCACAGTCTGAGGAGCGATGGGCTCCGTGCATCTCCTCCAATTGTTTCTGGGTTGTGGAGAAATGTGCATTATCCAGTGAGAATAACTCCCTCAGTTCCTGTTTCGTGAAGTACCTGAAAGGAAAAGAACACAGAGAAGGTCAGTCATTGGCTCATCAAACACTGTGTCACCTGAAAAAAGACAAAGACAGACCAAAACCCCTGATTCGCTATCGGCACATACCATGATACCTGAAAAGAGATAAGAACAGATAAGGCCAGTGATTGGCTGATCACATATACCATGATACCTGAAAAGAGACAAGAACAGATAAGGCCAGTGATTGGCTGATCACATATACCATGATACCTGAAAAGAGACAAAATCAGACAAGGCCAGTGATTGGCTGATCACATATACCATGATACCTGAAAAGAGACAAAATCAGACAAGGCCAGTGATTGGCTGATCACATATATCATGCTGTCACACTAAAATGTTTGCTGTGCCAAACCACGAAAAAGTCCAACAGAGAAGTTAGGCCATTCATCAGCTTGTCGTATACTATATTATTTTCACAAGCATAGGATAAATGTCCGCTCTACATATAACACGGTATGTCAATAGCGGAAGAGCTACAGTGCAATTAAAAGCCATGTGAAGGTTTCTTTGGATCAAGACAATTGCCCTTGGCTATTGAGGCCCTTGAGGCCGATGAGTTTTCCAAATTTCCTACAGTTTTAAGGTTTGCCAGGTGCTGTATCTATTAATGTAGTGGTTTCTAAGGGTAATTAGGATTTCTACGGTTATGTAAGGGAAGAGTTAATTCCCTTGGATACATTTGTGCAATTTGTGAGGGTTTCTCATCTGGAAAACTTGTTGGACATATTTTGCTGATGATCATGTTCGTTCAGAAAACCCACCGTATTAAGGTAATTCAAACCGTTTAGATAGTAACAACTTTTGCAGTAGTTTATTTTACGAGATTTATGAAACCCTCAGTCTTAGACAGTGATTCTGAGAAAGGGGTGGAAAGCAAATGTAGACATTTAAAATACCATAGTCTTGGCTTCCACCTGATGAACCAACACATAAGGTATGATGCATGCCTAGATGATCTAAGAGAGGGGGTTAACCCTAACCTCCCCACACCCTCCCCAGGACAGATGGGAAGCCAAGTAGTTGTTCTTTCAGGTTTTGACCACAGTAATGTTATGTATCATGATTTTCATTTTGTTTATTAAAGTTATCATTAAGTTTCACAACCCCTAGTGTCTGAGTTGCACTCTGTTCGGCAGGCTCGCGTTGGTACGAGCTTTATTTCAAGCCATTTGGAATCCTAACCTATGAACCTGGGTAGGCCGAGGCAGGCACCTTACATTTTTTGGTAACAGTTGAAGGATTTCACTATGTGGATCACACAAGGATTCAAACTCAGGTCTCAGCAGCCGAAGTCCAGCGCTCTACCAACTGAGCTGAAGGGAACTTCCCATTACCTTACTGCTAGTATAAGTACAGGAAAGCTACTCCTGTTACAGTTATATTACCATAGCAATGGTGTTCACCTGAACTAAACTAAGTTCTGACACACAAAGAGGCACAAACTAAAAACCCAATGTTTCTGTGGTTCATCAGTCACAAAACAGATACATATTTATCTGATTGGTGTTTTACACCATATTCAAGAATATTTCACTAATATGACGGCAGCCAACCTTATGCACAGATAGATATACATGTACACGTACTATAAAGGCACTCATACAGGGGCTGCCCCTGTTCACAATTAACAGTGTGCTAAGAAGCCAAATTCATGACCTCTGGCCTGAGAGATTAGGTTAAGGTCAGCTATGCCAATCTCATCCTATCCACTCTAGCTGAAGTGGATAGCTTGATTGCAAAAGAAGTTTAGCAGGAAAAGATTAAGGGCTACAAAGTCCTTTAGGCTTAGATATATATATATATATATATATATATATATATATATATATATATATATATATATATATGTATATATATATATACCCTAATTCCTCAACCATTTTGCATATGAAAAAGCAATTTTCAGGACAATTTATCCACATTTTAAAATTGATTTTGGAGACAAAACTACACTGGTTGGATTAGCCAATTTCAGGGCTTCACAATTATTGCCATCAGAATATGCGTACACAAACATCTTGCAAGCATGCAAAAATGTTGATGCCATACAGTACTCTAACCAGAGAGCACACCAAAGTTCATTGAGCAGGCTACAATCCACTGAGGTTTCATAAAGACACCAACTGGTGAATCTAGGTTTCAAGTTTCACTGAAAATGGCTCAGAAGATTTCAACATAATTTTCTCCTGAGCTATTCAGAAATTGCGCATGTTTTATGGTGAATCAAGCCATAAAAAGCCAATAAATTATGCTATGAATGTGTCAGCAGGTGTAAATTAAACGTTTGGTGTAAAAAGAAAAAAAAACGGTGTAAAAAGAAACCCTTGTTTTTTTTTTTTTTGTGTATATGATGAGGCATAATATAAAAAACTGCTCAGCCATGTTCCCAGGGCATAATAATGCCTTTATTTATTTATTTATTTGATTGGTGTTTTAAGCCGTACTCAAGAATATTTCACTTATATGACAGCAGCCAGCATTATGGTGGGAAGAAACTGGGCACAGCCCAGGGGATGCCCACGACATTCCGCAGGTTGCTGGCAGACCTTTCCATGTTTAATGACACAATGTTCATCGTCCTTTCTGAATATTTCCATCCATTGATGAAAATATGCACAAAACAGAGTGGTTTCATCTATTACAAAATATAAAATATGAAAATGAAAAATTATTTCTCATTTTTTGGCACACATTCTCCATTTGCCTTAAAAGTATAACCCCTATTTTATAGGACGTACCTTTCCATGTGTCCTTCAATATTCCCTTCCATAGAGCACACATGTAGGAATTGACAGATTGATTGAATCTTGGGCAAATGCCCTTCACTCTAAAATTATTTTAAAAAATCAAAACGTTGGCTTCAATATAATAAAAGTTGCATGATCTGATTAATCAGAAGTTTTATTTTGAAATCTGGTCTGAATAATCAACCCATAACATATGTAAAGGATTTCACAATGTGACCCAAAAAAATTTTGTTTGTAAAAATTAAAGACATATTTACTGGTCAGTTGCAACATAATTCTTACCGCTTTATGGTACTCTTTTATACAGAGAATGTTTGAATACTAACCGTGAGCTTATACTTTAAATATACTAAGACCACTTATTTCTTCAGTGGTTATATAAACAGCATGCGAGTTAAGAAATTAAATTAAACTGAAATACACTCAAGTTTATTACTCGCTATGTGTATAAATGCCATTTTGAACGGGAAAGCTTACATAGTGAGAAATAGGTGTGAACTCTGACCACGTGTGTCACACATATGCCACTCACCACGCACACCTGGTCCAGCTTACATCATACACAATGTGTGTGGAGGAATTCTCAACTTGTATCCACATACAAGAAGCATTTTCACATTAAGGCAGATGTGTGCTGAATGTGCTGTTTTAGATATCACCATACAGAAATCACAAAGTCATGTATGTATGTTGATTTTGGAGCAACACAAAGCCAAAAATAAAGGAAAATACCCTTATACAGATGAGATGTGGAAAAAACATCTGTCACTCCATCAACTTTTTGATATCTTAACATTCAACATAATCTACAGCTATACACAAATCCCAGCTATCTGATGTGTACCGGCACGCAGGGTGTTTACAGCCTGATTTTAGCAGTGATATATTACACAACGCATACATTACACAACGCACACATTAGTAGCAGATGATCTTCCCTGAGGCCCGCTCACTCACACAGTCACACTTTCAACTTGTAGTTGTAAGATTTATAGTCAAGTATGTATATATGCATATATACAGTGTATATAATAATACTAAAAAAATTAATAAAATTATTAAATAGTTTTGTGTCTATATAAAAGCATTTTATATGAACAGTCTTAAGTACATATATGTGGCATGATCAATTATAAACATTGCATTCAAACTGTACATTGACAGAGAATAAAATCACTGTTAACTATTCTAAAAAAAATAAAAAAAAACAAAACAAAACATACATGTTCTTATAGATACATGTTAAATAAGCCTTTATTAAATAGAGGAGAAGAATATGTTGCTTTTGAATTTTTAAGGCATATACACTTTTTTTTAATCATTTGGCTGTTGTTTAATGCAATATTTAAGAATTTCTCATTAAATATCAGGGGTCGATTTCAAAGAGCCATCTCTGACTTAAGTCAAAATTTGTCATATGATCTCACAGCTTATTTTAGGTTTTAGAAATCAAAATTTTGTTTCCTTCATCAATGTTATCTTCAGACAAATGTGTCCAAATTTCAACTTCCAGTACCAAAACCTACAGACTGAACAGAGTTTTAAAATTTTGACTTAAGCCAGAAAGGGCTCTGTGGAATCAACTCCCGATGGAGAGGAGTTTGTGTTTGGATCACTGGTGTACCACAAACTTGCATGGATACAGCCTAATATTTATTTATTTATTTGATTGGTGTTTTACGCCGTACTCAAGAATAGTTCACTTACACGATGGCAGCCAGCATTATGGTGTGTGGAAACCGGTCAGAGCCCGGGGGAAATCCACGACCATCCGCAGGTTACTGGCAGACCTTCCCACGTACGACCGTAGATAAAGCCAGCATGAGCTGGACTTGACTCACAGCGACCACATTGGTGATACAGCCTAATATGTGTGAAATGATTACAGCTTTGCGTACATAAGGGTATTTTGCTCTTGAGTTTATACTGTGTATACTGCAAACAACTGTTTCTATAAATTCAAAATTGCAGCACAAGACAAAGTTAATTGTCAGTAAAAGCTTGTACACACATACCAGTGAGTTTGTACTGTCATCTTATGAGGGATGTCTTAAGATCAATGACTGCAGGTACAGACACAATTCTTTACACTTCACACATGTATGCAATACATCTGCAGACCAATATGTTCTGTTAACATTACAACCAGACAAACTTCTGTGTGGGAAGGGGTGGGAGGGGGAGGGGCTTTGGTACTGTCAAATTGATCAAACTGATGTCAGAAAGAGATTTAAAGCCCAGTCAATAACACTGAAATTTTACACACAAATCTAGTATTAGTGCAAAACATAATTAACTCATAATCATAATACTGAAATCCCAGAGAAGAACTTTGGAAATTGAAGTATAAGCCCAAATATATATAGGAACCAGTCTTAAGGCCTTGGCAGCTCTATGCTGAAGTATTTTACTATTATGAAGGCAGTCCTTTTATGGGCATAACAAAGTGTTGTACATAGCCAGTAAGCTGACATACCTTATTATACTCGAGTACATGTAGGTCCAAATTTGAGCAAAAATTTGCCAGTATTTCTCTTAAAGCTTCCATGTAACAATACCATTACTACACAACCCGATGTATGTTCTTCTAAACTATACTAAACTAAAACTTATTTCAATGGTTGTGTGCTGATTATCAATATGTATTTATTTGATTGGTGTTTTACGCCGTATTCAAGAATATTTGATTATCAATATTATTACACAGATACATGCCAACATATATACTGCACACTATACATCAATTTCCAGTGTCATAAAATGATGAGCAATATGCCTGACCTAAAAGGAGTACCAAAATTATTTATTGTAAAATGCTTAAATTTTATTACTTCTTGCAATGCATCTATATTTCGTCATGAGGAGTCACACATTCAGGCAAGATTGGAGTACCAATATTTGATATAGAAAATTTTGACTTATCACTGCCTTCCATGAATTTGTATTTTCCTTATGAAGTACAGGTATATTGCAGGTGTACAAAACATGTGTAATCTTTGTATTTTCAAGTTCAGCAAACAATTTTGAATATATAAAGCATTCTTTATTAATTTCATATATTTTATAAAGTATCTTTTTCCCCGTTTAATGAAAAGGTCCCCTGAGCACAGTCATCATGGCTTACCTGTAGGATCACAGGATGCTCATTTACAGGTGTTAATTACCTAATTAACTTAAGAGCCTTTGATTTTTGTGGACAGTAGATCACAGAACAAGGGGAAGTTTAAGCCACACAGCTGGAGTTGGGAGAGGACGACACTGGCTTGATCCCAAGCCCTTTAATCACCAGATTACCCTTGGATTAGCACCCATTCAGACCTCACCATGGATTATCTGGATTTGTAATGAATCTGTCAACACAGGATATGGACCTGGGGTTAATGCTTCTACAACCTTCTCTGCATCTATATCTTAATATAATCTTGCGATTTGTTTTGTTTAATTGGGTTAAGAGAAACATTTATTGTGCACAACTGGGCAAGAAACTTGTTAAGATGTCAACCAATTTGACAGTAAACATCTTTTTTAATAGTTGCCCATACAAAGATGACAGTTGTGTAATGTCGGCACATTTAAAGTGACAACAAAAATACACGTAGCTGACCTCAGTGTATTGAAAAAAATCATACAACTCTAATAATTCAAAAATGGTTTTTCTAATAAAAACAACATATCACATAATGGAAGTTATTACAGCTGTCTGCCAAATAATGAAAGCAACTTTACAACACGTTTTCAACAAAACATGAATCCCTGGTTTTACAAACTTCCTCTTACATTCCACACTTTGAAATTATTTTTGAAATAATTTTCAAAATAGAATTATTGTTATGTTGAACTTTGATTACACTGGCATAACACTGGTAATTACTTTCACATATGTTAAATATGGATACACAAAATCAACTGTTAAAATTGTGACAATCTGATAATTTATGGTCATTTTCACTTTGGGAACATAAACTGGTGTATACAATTGGGAAGGCCAGGTAAATAACATTTTCACTTTGGGAACGTAAACTGGTGTATACAATTGGGAAGGCCAGGAAATAACAAAAATAACCTTCCCTATTTCCTTTTCGTATGCTGGGAAGGACATTTTAAGGCATATATTACTCGAAGGCACTAAGGAATTTCTGTTTGGAGAGGAGGGGCGGGGGGGGGGTATATTCTTTCTCTCCCTGGTGGCTGGGGATGAGCAGTAACCTGTGAATTAAGCTGAGGTACAATATACTTGAACCTTTAGGTGCCCCAGGGGTGGAAGGGCTTGTGCCATACAGATAATCCCCACCCTTTCTGGCATCACCACTTACCAAATATTTGTTCTATTAACTTTACCCTATCCATACCAATTCTCGTGTAAGAAGTTCAAACCAAACCTTCAAATTCTTACAGCCTTGTATACAAACTTGTTGCAATTTCACTGTGGGGAATGTAAAGTAACTTTTCTAAATTCAGACAAGACAAGTATACTGGTGTATAATTACTTACATAGTAAGTTGACACAATTGCAAGCCAGGAATTGCCAATTTGTTTTTTTTTTTGGCGCTCCAGACTAAAATTATATGCTATACATATAGATATCTCTGTTATTAGTGCAGTGGCTTTGTGACATTTTACATAGTGCCCCTCAGAGGAAAAGTCTTATCACTGAGCAGAAAATGCATATAGTTGTATAACATTGCCATGATATGACACTTAAGATTTACATACAAAGTGGTTTATATATTTCCTTTCCACATAGAATAAAAAGCCTTTAAGAAAAATGATACATGTAGAAAAAAGGCATTCCAAGATATATATTTCATTTCTTTAAACAGCATATGGACTGACATCACACATATTTTCTTAATATTTTTTGATGGAATTGCTGGGGGTCCATGATCTTTGGCTCCCTGTGAAGCTGAGGTACTGGGCACAGAAGGAGGTGGAAGGGCTTGTGACTTACAGGTAAGCCCCACCCTACCACACATCATCACACACCCAGGGAGGCATCAAAGCCTGAGTAAACCCACAAATCACAGGGCGTCTGTTTAAAGGTTTGAGTTAACAGCCAATGATAACACAGGATATGGGTGTAAATTGACAAAACATCACCTAATGATTACCAATACAGATACATCCCAGCAGGACTACAAGTATAAGGAGTACAGAGAGTATATAAGCAGTCAGGTGTGTGTCCCAAAGCAGTCAGGTGGAAGACCAGCCTTGAGGACTGAGGGTGTTACAAGATCAACTGCTGTAAGGTAAGAACCCATGATTCATTATCAGAAAGTGGCAAGACATGCCACACTAGCAAATAACTGGAAAATCGACCAGTAATGTGCTCATCAGTCAGAATTAATCAATGAAAAATGTTGTTCACAACAGGATCATGTTCAGAAAATTAAATGCTAAAACCAGACATGCTTTCTTAACATTTCTTGGCATGAATAAGCCATTTTAACAGAAAATGCAATTGCTGAAGGGAAGATTCCACTAATCTTTCTTGATATCAGTTAAATAAGGGACTCATTGCTGACAAGAGAAGAAGAAGATAAAGTGTGGAAATAAGGAGTAGGACCAGGGCAATTTCCTGCCCCAATCAGTAATTTGACAACAGTCCAACTGTTTGGTGCAGCACAAATCTACCATCTACATGTAAATAACAATTTTAAATGATTTAAATAGCTGGAAAAGTTGCCATCCTGCACCAAAATAACTTTATTTGCAGGCTATAAAGTAAATAAAACCAGAAATTCTACATTATTGGTATGACATGTTTCTGGAAAAATATTGACAGTGTATAAAAATAAATATACAAAGTGGCCTGTATTCATTTACCATATGCAATAAAAGGTTTTAAGAAAAATGGTATATATTTCATTCCTTTGTTGGTAAGGAATTACTGAGGGTCATGATCTTTGGCTTCGTCTGAAGCTGAGGTATTGGCACAGAAGGGGTGGAAGGGCTTGTGACTTACAGGTAAGTCCCACAATACCAGGTATCATCACACACCTAGGGAGGCATCAGAGCTTGCCAGTGAGTAAACCCATCAATCACATGGGCTCACAGCTTATGGGTGTACACTGGCAAAACATCACCTAATAACAGAGATGCATCCCCTCAAGCCTACAAGTCTGGAGGAGGGTCTGGAGCAGTGAGGCATATGTCCCAAAACAGTCAGATGTAATACCAGCGTTGATGACAAGGACTGTACAATCACGACAGCTGTAAGGCAGGGTAATTATAAAAAGTTGGCAAGAAGTCAAACAGGAAAAACTTCGTGAAACTTTTGTATTTTTGAAATTTTTGTACAAGCAAGATCTTTGGCATTTTATCATCTAAATGAAGTGCCGTTTATGATTTTCACAAGAATGACAGTTAGGGCCATGTTTTTATGATCATAACAGTATTAAAATATTCACAGTTAATACTGTAAACATGCCTTAACTTCCCTGGCATAAATTAGTATTCCAACAGCTAGAAAATGAAATGCAGGGGAAAGAAGATCTACATCAGCAGTTACTTATGCTGGGGGAGAGGACAAGGGCACAACATCTAGGGAACAGTTCTCAATAACCTCAATCTTTCCTGGTTTAAGTAATGTGCTGATGGTCAAGCAGAATTAGCACTTACTTTTGCTGGGGAAGAGGACAGGTACATAACATCTAGAAAACAATTCTCCCATTAACCTCATTATTTAATGGTTTCAGTAATGTGCTGGTGCTCAAACAGAATTAGCACTTACTTATGCTGGGGAAGAGGACAGGTGCATAACATCTAGAAAACAATTCTCCCATTAACCTCATTATTTAATGGTTTCAGTAATGTGCTGGTGCTCAAACAGAATTAGCACTTACTTATGCTGGGGGAGAGGACAGGTACATGACATCAAGAAAACAGTTCTCCCATCAACCTAAATCCTTCCTGGAATCAGTAATGTGCCGGTGGTCAAATAGAATTAGCACTTAATTATGCTTGGGAAAAAAGACAGGTACATAACATCTAGAAAACAATTGTCCCCTTAACCTCAGACTTTCCCGGTTCAAGTAATGTACTGGTGGTCAAACAGAATTAGCACTTACCTATGCTGGGGGAGACGACAGTTACATAACATCTAGAAAACAATTCTCCCCTTAACCTCAATCTTTCCTGGCATCAGTAATGTGCTGGTGGTCAAATACAATTAGCACTTACCTATGCTGGGGGAGAGGACAGGTACATGACATCTAGAAAACAATTCTCCCCTTAACATCAATCTTTCCTCGCATCAGTAATGTGCTGGTGGTCAAAAAGAATTAGCACTTACCTATACAGGTACATGACATCTAGAAAACAATTCTCCCCTTAACATCAATCTTTCCTCGCATCAGTAATGTGCTGGTGGTCAAACAGAATAAGCACTTACTTATACGGAGTGAGAGGACAGGTGCATAACAACTAGAAAGCAATCTTCACATTAAACCTCAATCTTTCCTGTTATAAGTAATGTGCTGGTGGTTAAAAAGAATTACGACTTACTTCTGCTGGCGTAGAGAACAGGTACATAACATCTTGAAAAGAGTTCTCCCCTTAACCTCAATCTTTCCCGGTTTAAGATGTGCTGGTGGTCAAGCAGAATTAGCACTTATTTATGCTGGGGGAGAGGACAGCTACATAACATCTGGAAAACAGTTCTCCGATCAATCTAATGCTTCCTGCCATTAGTAATGTGCTGGTGGTCAAACTATGATGGTGAAGAGGCAGGTCCATAACATCTTAAAAAGAGTTTTCCCATTAACCTCAGTCTTTCCTGCACCAGTAATGTGCTGGTGGTCAAACAGAATTAGCACTTATGCTGGTGGAGAGGACAGGTGCATAACACTTGAAAAGAGTTGTCCCATTAACCTCAATCTTTTCTGGTATGGGTAATGTGCTGGTGGTCAAACAGAATTAGCACTTACTTATGCTGGGAGAGAGGACAGCTACACAACATCTAGAAAACAATTCTCCCCTTAACCTCAATCTTTCCTGCCATCAGTAATGTGCTGGTGGTTAAACAGAATTAGCACTTACTTATGCTGGGGGAGAGGACAGGTACATAACATCTTGAAAACAATTCTCCCCTTAACCTCAATCTTTCCTGTTATAAGTACAGTGCTGGTGGTTAAACAGTATTAGCACTTAATATGCTGGGGGAGAGGACACCTACATAACATCTGGAAAACAATTCTCTCCTTATACTGATTCTTTCCCGGTTTAAGTATGTGCTGATGGTCATGCAGAATTAGCAATTATTTATGTTGGGGATAGGACAGGTACATAACATCTGAAAAACAGTTCTACCAATCTTTCCTGCCATCAGTAATGTGCTTGTGGTTAAACAGAATTAGCACTTACTTATGATAGGGGAAAGGACAGGTACATAACATCTAGAAAACAATTCTCCCCTTAACCTCAATCTTTCCTGGCATCAGTAATGTGCTGGTGTTCAAGCAGAATTAGCACTTACTTATGCTGGGGGAGAGGACAGGTACATAACATCTAGAAAACAATTGTCCCCTAAACCTCAATCTTTCCTGCCATCAGTAATGTGCTGGTCGTCAAATAGAATTAGCACTTACTTA
This sequence comes from Liolophura sinensis, assembly GCF_032854445.1. NCBI lineage: Eukaryota > Metazoa > Mollusca > Polyplacophora > Chitonida > Chitonidae > Liolophura > Liolophura sinensis. The sequence goes on from NC_088304.1 coordinate 23,397,736, forward strand.
TGCTGGGGGAGAGGAAAGGTACATAACATCTAGAAATCAAATCTCCCCTTAACCTCAATCTTCCCTGGCATGAGTGATGTGCTGGTCGTCAAATAGAATTAGCACTTACTTATGCTGGGGGAGAGGACAGGTGCATAACATCTTGAAAAGAGTTTTCCCTTAATCTCAATCTTTCCCGGTTTAGGTAATGTGCTGGTGGTCAAAAAGAATTAGCACTTACTTATGCTGGGGGGGAGGACAGGTACATAACATCTTCAAAAGAGTTCTCCCCTTAACCTCAACCTTTCCTGGCATCAGTAATGTGAGGCTGTTCAAGCAGAATTAGCACTTACTTATGCTGGGGGAGAGGACAGGTACATAACATCTTGAAAACAATTCTCCCCTTAACTTCAATCTTTCCTGTTATAAGTACTGTGCTGGTGGTCAAAAAGAATTAGTATTTACTTATGCTGCTGAAAAGGGCAGGTGGATAACATCTTGAAAAGAGTTTTCCCCTTAACCTCAATCTTTCCCGGTTTAAGTAATGTGCTGGTGGTCAAGCAGAATTAGCACTTACTTTTGCTGGGGAAGAGGACAGGTGCATAACATCTTGAAAAGAGTTCTCCCTTAACCTCAATCTTTCCCGGTTTAAGTAATGTGCTGGTGGTCAAGCAGAATTAGCACCTACTTATGCTGGGCGAGGACAGCTGCAAAAAATCTAGAAAACAATTCTCCCCTTAACCTCAATCTTTCCCGTTATAAGTACTGTGCTGGTGGTCAAACAGAATTAGCACTTACTTATGGTGTGGGAGAGGACAGCTGCATAACATCGTGAAAAGAGTTTTCCCCTTAACCTCAATCTTACCTGGTTTAAGTAATGTGCTGGTGGTCAAGCAGAATTAGCACTTACTTATGCTGGGGGAGAGGACAGGTACAAAACATCTTGAAAAGAGTTCTCCCCTTAACCTCAATCTTTCCCAGTTTAAGTAATGTGCTGGTGGTCAAGCAGAATTAGCACTTACTTATGCTGGGGGAGAGGACAGGTACATAACATCTAGAAAACAATTCTCAACTTAACCTCAATCTTTCCTGGCATCAGTAATGTGCTGGTGGTCAAACAGAATTAGCACTTACTTATGCTGGGGGAGAGGACAGGTACATAACATCTTGAAAAGAGTTCTCCCTTAACCTCAATCTTTACCGGTTTAAGTTATGTGCTGGTGATCAAAAAGAATTAGCACTTACTTATGCTGGGGGGAGGACAGGTACATAACATCTTGAAAAGAGTTCTCCCCTTAACCTCAATCTTTCCTGGCATCAGTAATGTGAGGCTGTTCAAGCAGAATTAGCACTTACTTATGCTGGGGGAGAGGACAGGTACATAACATCTAGAAAACAATTCTTCCCTTAACTTCAATCTTTCCTGTTATAAGTACTGTGCTGGTGGTCAAACAGAATTAGCACTTACTTATGCTGGGGGAGAGGACAGGTGCATAACATCTAGAAAACAGTTTTCCCCTTAACCTCAATCTTTCCCGGTTTAAGTAATGTGCTGGTGGTCAAGCAGAATTAGCACTTACTTATGCTGGGGGGGAAGACAGGTACATAACATCTAGAAAACAATTCTCCCCTTAACCTCAATCTTTCCTGGCATCAGTAATGTGCTGGTGGTCAAATAGAATTAGCACTTACTTATGCTGGGGGAGAGGACAGGTACATAACATCTTGAAAAGAGTTCTCCCCTTAACCTCAATCTTTCCTGGCATCAGTAATGTGAGGCTGTTCAAGCAGAATTAGCACTTACTTATGCTGGGGGAGAGGACAGGTACATAACATCTAGAAAACAATTCTTCCCTTAACTTCAATCTTTCCTGTTATAAGTACTGTGCTGGTGGTCAAACAGAATTAGCACTTACTTATGCTGGGGGAGAGGACAGCTACAAAACATCTTGAAAACAATTCTCCCCTTAACCTCAATCTTTCCTGCCATCAGTAATGTGCTGGTGGTCAAACAGAATTAGCACTTACTTATGCTGGGGGAGAGGACAGGTGCATAACATCTAGAAAACAGTTTTCCCCCTTAACCTCAATCTTTCCCGGTTTAAGTAATGTGCTGGTGGTCAAATAGAATTAGCACTTACTTATGCTGGGAAAGAGGACAGGTACATAACATCTAGAAAACAATTCTCACCTTAACCTCAATCTTTCCTGTTATAAGTAATGTGCTGGTGGTCGAATAGAATTAGCACTTACTTATGCTGGTGAAGAGGGCAGGTGCATAGCATCTTGAAAATAGTTTTCCCCTTAACCTCAATCTTTCCCGGTTTCAGTAATGTGCTGGTGGTCAAGCAGAATTAGCACTTACTTATGCTGGGGGAGAGGACAGGTGCATAACATCTAAAAAGACTTCTCTCCTTAACCTCAATCTTTCACGGTTTAAGTAATGTGCTGGTGGTCGAAAAGAATTAGCACTTACTTATGCTGGGGGAGAGGACAGGTGCATAACATCTTAAAAAGACTTCTCTCCTTAACCTCAATCTTTCACGGTTTAAGTAATGTGCTGGTGGTCAAACAGAATTAGCACTTACTTATGCTGGGGGAGAGACCAGGTACATAACATCTAGAAAACAATACTCCCCTTAACCTCAATCTTTCCTTTTATAAGTACTGTGCTGGTGGTCAAGCAGAATTAGCACTTACTTATGCTGGGGGAGAGGACAGGTACATAACATCTAGAAAACAATTCTCAACTTAACCTCAATCATTCCTGTTATAAGTAATGTGCTGGTGGTCAAAAAGAATTAGCACTTATTTATGCTGGTGAAAAGGACAGGTGCATAACATCTTGAAAAGAGTTTTCCCCTTAACCTCAATCTTTCCCGGTTTAAGTAATGTGCTGGTGGTCAGCAGAATTAGCACTTACTTATGCTGGGGAAGAGGACAGGTACATAACATCTTGAAAAGAGTTCTCCCTTAACCTCAATTTTAACTGGTTTAAGGTACGTGCTGGTGGTCAAAAAGAATTAGCACTTACTTATGCTGGGGGGGGGGGGGAGGACAGGTACATAACATCTTCAAAAGAGTTCTTCCCTTAACCTCAATCTTTCCTGGCATCAGTAATTTGAGGTTGTTCAAGCAGAATTAGCACTTACTTATGCTGGGGGAGAGGACAGGTGCAATAACATCTAGAAAAACAATACTCCCCTTAACCTCAAACTTCCTGGCAACAGTAATGGGCTGGTGGTCAAGCAGAATTAGCACTTACTTATGCTGGGTGAGAGGACAGTTACATAACATCTAGAAAACAATACTCCCCTTAACCTCAATCTTTCCTGTTATAAGTAATGTGCTTGTGGTCAAGCAGAATTAGCACTTACTTATGCTGGAAAGAGACAGGTACATAAACACCTAGAAAACAATTCTCACCTTAACCTCAATCTTTTCCGGTTTCAGTAATGTGCTGGTGGTCAAGCAGAATTAGCACTTACTTATGCTGGGGGAGAGGACAGGTACATAACATCTTAAAAAGAGTTCTCCCCTTAACCTCAATCTGTCCTGGTTTAAGTAATGTGCTGGTGTTCAAGCAGAATTAGCCACTTACTTATGCTGGGGGAGAGTCCAGGTACATAACATCTAGAAAACAATACTCCCCTTAACCTCAATCTTTCCTAGAATCAATAATGTGCTGGGGGTCAAACAGAATTAGTACTTACTTATGCTGGAAAAGAGGACAGCTACACAACATCTAGAAAACAATACTCCCCCTTAACCTCAATCTTTCCTGGCATCAGTAATGTGCTGGTGGTCAAATAGAATTAGCACTTACTTATGCTGGAAAGAGGACAGGTACATAACATCTAGAAAACAATTCTCACCTTAACCTCAATCTTTCCTGTTATAAGTAATGTGCTGGTGGTCAAAATAGAATTAGCACTTACTTATGCTGGTGAAGAGGGCAGGTGCATTGCATCTTGAAAATAGTTTTCCCCTTAACCTCAATCTTTCCCGGTTTCAGCTATGTGCTGGTGGTCAAGCAGAATTAGCATTTACTTATGCTGGGGGAGAGGACAGGTGCATAACATCTGAAAAGATTCTGCCCTTAACCTCAATCTTTCCCGGTTTAAGTAATGTGCTGGTGGTCAAACAGAATTAGCACTTACTTATGCTGGTAAAGAGGACAGCTACACAACATCTAGAAAACAATTCTCCCCTTAACCTCAACCTTTCCTGGCATCAGTAATGTGCTGGTGGTCAAACAGAATTAGCACTTACCTATGCTGGTAAAGAGGACAGCTACACAACATCTAGAAAACAATTCTCCCCTTAACCTCAACCTTTCCTGGCATCAGTAATGTGCTGGTGATCAGACAGAATTAGCACTTACCTATGCTGGGGGAGAGTCCAGGTACATAATATCTAGAAAACAATACTCCCCTTAACCTCAATCTTTCCTGTTATAAGTAATGTGCTGGTGGTCAAGCAGAATTAGCACTTACTTATGCTGGGGGGGAAGACAGGTACATAACATCTAGAAAACAATACTCCCCTTAACCTCAATCTTTCCTGGCATCAGTAATGTGCTGGTGGTCAAATAGAATTAGCACTTACTTATGCTGGGAGAGAGGACAGGTACATAACACCTAGAAAACAATTCTCACCTTAACCTCAATCTTTCCCGGTTTCAGTAATGTGCTGGTGGTCAAGCAGAATTAGCACTTACTTATGCTGGGGGAGAGGACAGGTACATAACATCTTAAAAAGAGTTCTCCCCTTAACCTCAATCTTTCCCGGTTTAAGTAATGTGCTGGTGGTCAAGCAGAATTAGCACTTACTTATGCTGGGGGAGAGGACAGGTACATAATATCTAGAAAACAATTCTCCCCTTAACCTCAATCTTTCCCGGTTTAAGTAATGTGCTGGTGGTCAAACAGAATTAGCACTTACTTATGCTGGGGGAGAGGACAGGTACATAACATCTAGAAAACAATACTCCCCTTAACCTCAATCTTTCCTGTTATAAGTAATGTGCTGGTGGTCAAGCAGAATTAGCACTTACTTATGCTGGGGGAGAGGACAGCTACACAACATCTAGAAAACAATTCTCCCCTTAACCTCAATCTTTCCTGGCATCAGTAATGTGCTGGTGGTCAAACAGAATTAGCACTTACTTATTCTGGGGGAGAGGACAGGTACATAACATCTAGAAAACAATACTCCCCTTAACCTCAATCTTTCCCGGTTGAAGAAATGTGCTGGTGGTCAAGCAGAATTAGCACTTACTTATGCTACAAAACATCTTGAAAACAATTCTCCCCTTAACCTCAATCTTTCCTGCCATCAGTAATGTGCTGGTGGTCAAACAGAATTAGCACTTACTTATGCTGGGGGAGAGGACAGGTGCATAACATCTAGAAAACAGTTTTCCCCTTAACCTCAATCTTTCCCGGTTTAAGTAATGTGCTGGCGGTCAAGCAGAATTAGCACTTACTTATGCTGAGGGGGAAGACAGGTACATAACATCTAGAAAACAAATCTCTTTTTAACCTCAATCTCCCGGCATCAGTAATGTGCTGGTGGTCAAATAGAATTAGCACTTACTTATGCTGGGAAAGAGGACAGGTACATAACATCTAGAAAACAATTCTCACCTTAACCTCAATCTTTCCTGTTATAAGTAATGTGCTGGTGGTCGAATAGAATTAGCACTTACTTATGCTGGTGAAGAGGGTAGGTGCCTAGCATCTTGAAAAAAGTTTTCCCCTTAACCTCAATCTTTCCCGGTTTCAGTAATGTGCTGGTGGTCAAGCAGAATTAGCACTTACTTATGCTGGGGGAGAGGACAGGTGCATAACATCTTGAAAAGACTTCTCCCCTTCACCTCAATCTTTCCTGTTATAAGTAATGTGCTGGTGGTCAAGCAGAATTAGCACTTACTTATGCTGGGGTAGAGGACAGGTACAAAACATCTTGAAAAGAGTTCTCCCCGTAACCTCAATCTTTCCCGGTTTAAGTAATGTGCTGGTGGTGAAGCAGAATTAGCACTTACTTATGCTGGGAGAATGGACAGCTACACAACATCTAGAAAACAATTCTCCCCTTAACCTCAATCTTTCCTGGCATCAGTAATGTGCTGGTGGTCAAACAGAATTAGCACTTACCTATGCTGGGGGAAAGGACAGGTACATAACATCTAGAAAACAATACTTCCTTTCACCTCAATTCCTGTTATAAGTAATGTGCTGGTGGTCAAGCAGAATTAGCACTTACTTATGCTGGGGGAGAAGACAGGAACAAAACATCTTGAAAAGAGTTCTCCAATTAACCTCAATCTTTCCCGTTTAAGTTATGTGCTGGTGGTCAAGCAGAATTAGCACTTACTTATGCTGGGAGAGAGGACAGCTACACAACATCTAGAAAACAATTCTCCCCTTAACCTCAATCTTTCCTGGCATCAGTAATGTGCTGGTGATCAGACAGAATTAGCACTTACTTATGCTGGGGGAGAGGACAGGTACATAACATCTAGAAACAATACTCCCCTTAACCTCAATCTTTCCTGTTATAAGTAATGTGCTGGTGGTCAAAAAGAATTAGCACTTACTTATGCTGGGGGAGAGGACAGGTACATAACATCTTGAAAAGAGTTCTCCCCTTAACCTCAATCTTTCCCGGTTTAAGTAATGTGCTGGTGGTCAAGCAGAATTAGCACTTACTTTATGCTGGGGGAGAGGACAGGTACATAACATCTAGAAAAACAATTCTCCCCTTAACCTCAATCTTTCCCGGTTTAAGTAATGTGCTGGTGGTCAAACAGAATTAGCACTTACTTATGCTGGGGGAGAGGACAGGTACATAACTTCTTGAAAAGAGTTCTCCCCTTAACCTCAATCTTTCCTAGAATCAATAATGTGCTGGGGGTCAAACAGAATTAGTACTTACTTATGCTAGAAAAGAGGACAGCTACACAACATCTAGAAAACAATACTCCCCTTAACCTCAATCTTTCTGGCATCAGTAATGTGCTGATGGTCAAGCAGAATTAGCACTTACTTATGCTGGGGGAGGACGGCTTCACAACATCTTGAAAACAATACTCCCCTTAACTTCAATCTTTCCTGGCATCAGTAATGTGCTGGTGGTCAAACAGAATTAGCACTTACCTTAGCTGGGGGAAAGGACAGGTACATAACATCTAGAAAACAATACTCCCCTTCACCTCAATCTTTCCTGTTATAAGTAATGTGCTGGTGGTCAAGCAGAATTAGCACTTACTTATGCTAGGGGAGAGGACAGGTACAAAACATCTTGAAAAGAGTTCTCCCCTTAACCTCAATCTTTCCCGTTTAAGTAATATGCTGGTGGTCAAGCAGAATTAGCACTTACTTATGCTGGGAGAGAGGACAGCTACATAACATCTAGAAAACAATTCTCCCCTTAACCTCAATCTTTCCTGTTATAAGTAATGGTGCTGGTGATCAGACAGAATTAGCACTTACTTATGCTGGGGGAGAGGACAGGTACATAACATCTAGAAAACAATACTCCCCTTAACCTCAATCTTTCCTGTTATAAGTACTGTGCTGGTGGTCAAACAGAATTAGCACTTACTTATGCTGTGGGAGAAGACAGGTACATAACATCTTGAAAAGAGTTCTCCCCTTAACCTCAATCTTTCCCGGTTTAAGTAATGTGCTGGTGGTCAAGCAGAATTAGCACTTACTTATGCTGGGGGAGAGGACAGCTACACAACATCTTGAAACAATACTCCCCTTAACCTCAATCTTTCCTGGCAACAGTAATGTGCTGGTGGTCAAGCAGAATTAGCACTTACTTATGCTGGGAGAGAGGACAGCTACATAACATCTAGAAAACAATACTCCCCTTAACCTCAATCTTTCCTGGCATCAGTAATGTGCTGGTGGTCAAATAGAATTAGCACTTACTTATGCTGGGGGAGAGGACAGCTACATAACATCTAGAAAACAATTCTCCCCTTAACCTCAATCTTTCCTGGCATCAGTAATGTGCTGGTGATCAGACAGAATTAGCACTTACTTATGCTGGGGGAGAGGGACAGGTACATAACATCTAGAAAACAATACTCCCCTTAACCTCAATCTTTCTGTTATAAGTAATGTGCTGGTGGTCAAACAGAATTAGCGCTTACTTATGCTGTGGAGAGGACAGGTACATAACATCTTGAAAAGAGTTCTCCCCTTAACCTCAATCTTTCCCGGTTTAAGTAATGTGCTGGTGGTCAAGCAGAATTAGCACTTACTTATGCTGGGGAAGAGGACAGGTACATAACATCTAGAAAACAGTTCTCCCCTTAACCTCAATCTTATCTGGTTTAAGGTAGGTGCTGGTGGTCAAAAAGAATTAGCACTTACTTATGCTGGGGGGGGGGGGGGGGTGGAGGACAGGTACATAACATCTTCAAAAGAGTTCTCCCCTTAACCTCAATCTTTCCTGGCATCAGTAATTTGAGGCTGTTCAAGCAGAATTAGCACTTACTTATGCTGGGGAGAGGATAGCTACATAACATCTAGAAAACAATTCTCCCCTTAACCTCAATCTTTACTGTTTTAAGTAATGTGCTGGTGGTCAAAAAGAATTAGCACTTACTTATGCTGGTGAAAAGGGCAGGTGGATAACATCTTAAGAAGAGTTTTCCCCTCAACCTCAATCCTTACCGGTTTAAGTAAAGTGCTGGTGGTAAAGCAGAGTTAGCACTTACCTATGCTGGGGGAGAGGGCAGGTACATAACATCTTGAAAAGAGTTCTCCCCTTAACCTCAATCCTTCCTGATTTAAGTAATGTGCTGGTGGTCAAGCAGAATTAGCACTTACTTATGCTGGGGGAGAGGAAAGGTGCAATAAAATCTAGAAAACAATACTACCCTTAACCTCAATCTTTCCTGGTTTAAGTAATGTGCTGGTAACCAAACAGAATTAGCACTTACTTATGCTGGGGGAGAGGACAGGTACATAACATCTTGAAAAGAGGTTCTCCTCTTAACCTCAATCTTACCCAGTTTAATTAATGTGCTGGGGGTCAAGCAGAATTAGTAGTTACTTATGCTGGGGGAGAGGAAAGGTGCAATAACATCTAGAAAACAAATCTCCCCTTAACCTCAATCTTTCCTGGCATCAGTAATGTGCTGGTGGTCAAATAGAATTAGCACTTACTTATGCTGGGGGAGAGGACAGGTACATAACATCTAGAAAACAATACTCCCCTTAACCTCAATCTTTCCTGTTATAAGTAATATGCTGGTGGTCAAACAGAATTAGCACTTACTTATGCTGGGGGAGAGGACAGGTACATAACATCTTGAAAAGAGTTCTCCCCTTAACCTCAATCTTTCCAGTTTAAATAATGTGCTGGTGGTCAAGCAGAATTAGCACTTACTTATGCTGGGAGAGAGGACAGCTACACAACATCTAGAAAAATCAATTCTCCCCTTAACCTCAATCTTTCCCTGGCATCAGTAATGTGCTGGTGATCAGACAGAATTAGCACTTATCTATGCTGGGGGAGAGGGCAGGTACATAACATCTAGAAAACAATACTCCCCTTAACCTCAATCTTTCCTGTTATAAGTAATGTGCTGGTGGTCAAACAGAATTAGCACTTACTTATGCTGGGGGAGAGGACAGGTACATAACATCTTGAAAAGAGTTCTCCCCTTAACCTCAATCTTTCCCGGTTTAAGTAATGTGCTGGTGGTCAAGCAGAATTAGCACTTACTTATGCTGGGGGAGAGGACAGGTACATAACATCTAGAAAACAATTCTCCCCTTAACCTCAATCTTTCCCGGTTTAAGTAATGTGCTGGTGGTCAAACAGAATTAGCACTTACTTATGCTGGGGAGAGGACAGGTACATAACTTCTTGAAAAGAGTTCTTCTCCCTTAACCTCAATCTTTCCCGGTTTAAGTAATGTGCTGATGGTCAAGCAGAATTAGCACTTACTTATGCTGGGGGAGAGGACGGCTTCACAACATATTGAAAACAATACTCCCCTTAACCTCAATCTTTCCTGGCAACAGTAATGTGCTGGTGGTCAAGCAGAATTACCACTTACTTATGCTGGGGGAGAGGACAGCTACAAAACATCTAGAAAACAATTCTCCCCTTAAACCTCAATCTTTCCTGGCATCAGTAATGTGCTGGTGGTCAAACAGAATTAGCACTTACCTATGCTGGGGGAAAGGACAGGTACATAACATCTAGAAAACAATACTCCCCTTCACCTCAATCTTTCCTGTTATAAGTAATGTGCTGGTGGTCAAGCAGAATTAGCACTTACTTATGCTAGGGGAGAGGACAGGTACAAAACATCTTGAAAAGAGTTCTTCTCCCCTTAACCTCAATCTTTCCCGGTTTAAGTAATGTGCTGGTGGTCAAGCAGAATTAGCACTTACTTATGCTGGAGAGAGGACAGCTACACAACATCTAGAAAATCAATTCTCCCCTTAACCTCAATCTTTCCTGTTTAAGTAATGTGCTGGAGATCAGACAGAATTAGCACTTACTTATGCTGGGGGAGAGGACAGGTACATAACATCTAGAAAACAATACTCCCCTTAACCTCAATCTTTCCTGTTATAAGTACTGTGCTGGTGGTCAAACAGAATTAGCACTTACTTATGCTGTGGGAGAAGACAGGTACATAACATCTTGAAAAGAGTTCTCCCCTTAACCTCAATCTTTCCCGGTTTAAGTAATGTGCTGGTGGTCAAGCAGAAGTAGCACTTACTTATGCTGGGGGAGAGGACAGCTACACAACATCTTGAAAACAATACTCCCCTTAACCTCAATCTTTCCTGGCAACAGTAATGTGCTGGTGGTCAAGCAGAATTAGCACTTACTTATGCTGGGAGAGAGGACAGCTACATAACATCTAGAAAACAATACTCCCCTTAACCTCAATCTTTCCTGGCATCAGTAATGTGCTGGTGGTCAAATAGAATTAGCACTTACTTATGCTGGGGGAGAGGACGGCTACATAACATCTAGAAAACAATTCTCCCCTTAACCTCAATCTTTCCTGGCATCAGTAATGTGCTGGTGATCAGACAGAATTAGCACTTACTTATGCTGGGGGAGAGGACAGGTACATAACATCTAGAAAACAATACTCCCCTTAACCTCAATCTTTCCTGTTATAAGTAATGTGCTGGTGGTCAAACAGAATTAGCACTTACTTATGCTGGGGGAGAGGACAGGTACATAACATCTTGAAAAGAGTTCTCCCCTTAACCTCAATCTTTCCCAGTTTAAATAATGTGCTGGTGGTCAAGCAGAATTAGCACTTACTTATGCTGGGAGAGAGGACAGCTACACAACATCTAGAAAACAATTCTCCCCTTAACCTCAATCTTTCCTGGCATCAGTAATGTGCTGGTGATCAGACAGAATTAGCACTTATCTATGCTGGGGGAGAGGGCAGGTACATAACATCTAGAAAACAATACTCCCCTTAACCTCAATCTTTCCTGTTATAAGTAATGTGCTGGTGGTCAAACAGAATTAGCACTTACTTATGCTGGGGGAGAGGACAGGTACATAACATCTTGAAAAGAGTTCTCCCCTTAACCTCAATCTTTCCCGGTTTAAGTAATGTGCTGGTGGTCAAGCAGAATTAGCACTTACTTATGCTGGGGGAGAGGACAGGTACATAACATCTAGAAAACAATTCTCCCCTTAACCTCAATCCTTACCGGTTTAAGTAAAGTGCTGGTGGTAAAGCAGAGTTAGCACTTACTTATGCTGGGGGAGAGGGCAGGTACATAACATCTTGAAAAGAGTTCTCCCCTTAACCTCAATCCTTCCTGGTTTAAGTAATGTGCTGGTGGTCAAGCAGAATTAGCACTTACTTATGCTGGGGGAGAGGAAAGGTGCAATAAAATCTAGAAAACAATACTACCCTTAACCTCAATCTTTCCTGGTTTAAGTAATGTGCTGGTAACCAAACAGAATTAGCACTTACTTATGCTGGGGGAGAGGACAGGTACATAACATCTTGAAAAGAGTTCTCCTCTTAACCTCAATCTTACCCAGTTTAATTAATGTGCTGGGGGTCAAGCAGAATTAGTAGTTACTTATGCTGGGGGAGAGGAAAGGTGCAATAACATCTAGAAAACAAATCTCCCCTTAACCTCAATCTTTCCTGGCATCAGTAATGTGCTGGTGGTCAAATAGAATTAGCACTTACTTATGCTGGGGGAGAGGACAGGTACATAACATCTAGAAAACAATACTCCCCTTAACCTCAATCTTTCCTGTTATAAGTAATATGCTGGTGGTCAAACAGAATTAGCACTTACTTATGCTGGGGGAGAGGACAGCTACATAACATCTTGAAAAGAGTTCTCCCCTTAACCTCAATCTTTCCCAGTTTAAATAATGTGCTGGTGGTCAAGCAGAATTAGCACTTACTTATGCTGGGAGAGAGGACAGCTACACAACATCTAGAAAACAATTCTCCCCTTAACCTCAATCTTTCCTGGCATCAGTAATGTGCTGGTGATCAGACAGAATTAGCACTTATCTATGCTGGGGGAGAGGGCAGGTACATAACATCTAGAAAACAATACTCCCCTTAACCTCAATCTTTCCTGTTATAAGTAATGTGCTGGTGGTCAAACAGAATTAGCACTTACTTATGCTGGGGGAGAGGACAGGTACATAACATCTTGAAAAGAGTTCTCCCCTTAACCTCAATCTTTCCCGGTTTAAGTAATGTGCTGGTGGTCAAGCAGAATTAGCACTTACTTATGCTGGGGGAGAGGACAGGTACATAACATCTAGAAAACAATTCTCCCCTTAACCTCAATCTTTCCCGGTTTAAGTAATGTGCTGGTGGTCAAACAGAATTACCACTTACTTATGCTGGGGGAGAGGGCAGGTGCATAACATCTTGAAAAGAGTTCTCCCCTTAACCTCAATCTTTCCCGGTTTAAGTAATGTGCTGATGGTCAAGCAGAATTAGCACTTACTTATGCCGGGAGAGAGGACAGCTACACAACATCTAGAAAACAATTCTCCCCTTAACCTCAATCTTTCCTGTTATAAGTAATGTGCTGGTGATCAGACAGAATTAGCACTTACTTATGCTGGGGGAGAGGACAGGTACATAACATCTAGAAAACAATACTCCCCTTAACCTCAATCTTTCCTGTTATAAGTACTGTGCTGGTGGTCAAACAGAATTAGCACTTACTTATGCTGTGGGAGAAGACAGGTACATAACATCTTGAAAAGAGTTCTCCCCTTAACCTCAATCTATCCCGGTTTAAGTAATGTGCTGGTGGTCAAGCAGAATTAGCACTTACTTATGCTAGGGGAGAGGACAGCTACACAACATTTTGAAAACAATACTCCCCTTAACCTCAATCTTTCCTGGCAACAGTAATGTGCTGGTGGTCAAGCAGAATTAGCACTTACTTATGCTGGGAGAGAGGACAGCTACATAACATCTAGAAAACAATACTCCCCTTAACCTCAATCTTTCCTGGCATCAGTAATGTGCTGGTGGTCAAATAGAATTAGCACTTACTTATGCTGGGGGAGAGGACAGCTACATAACATCTAGAAAACAATTCTCCCCTTAACCTCAATCTTTCCTGGCATCAGTAATGTGCTGGTGATCAGACAGAATTAGCACTTACTTATGCTGGGGGAGAGGACAGGTACATAACATCTAGAAAACAATACTCCCCTTAACCTCAATCTTTCCTGTTATAAGTAATGTGCTGGTGGTCAAAAAGAATTACCACTTACTTATGCTGGGGGAGAGGACAGGTACATAACATCTTGAAAAGAGTTCTCCCCTTAACCTCAATCTTTCCCGGTTTAAGTAATGTGCTGGTGGTCAAGCAGAATTAGCACTTACTTATGCTGGGGGAGAGGACAGGTACATAACATCTAGAAAACAATACTCCCCTTCACCTCAATCTTTCCTGTTATAAGTAATGTGCTGGTGGTCAAGCAGAATTAGCACTTACTTATGCTAGGGGAGAGGACAGGTACAAAACATCTTGAAAAGAGTTCTCCCCTTAACCTCAATCTTTCCCGGTTTAAGTAATGTGCTGGTGGTCAAGCAGAATTAGCACTTACTTATGCTGGGAGAGAGGACAGCTACACAACATCTAGAAAACAATTCTCCCCTTAACCTCAATCTTTCCTGTTATAAGTAATGTGCTGGAGATCAGACAGAATTAGCACTTACTTATGCTGGGGGAGAGGACAGGTACATAACATCTAGAAAACAATACTCCCCTTAACCTCAATCTTTCCTGTTATAAGTACTGTGCTGGTGGTCAAACAGAATTAGCACTTACTTATGCTGTGGGAGAAGACAGGTACATAACATCTTGAAAAGAGTTCTCCCCTTAACCTCAATCTTTCCCGGTTTAAGTAATGTGCTGGTGGTCAAGCAGAAGTAGCACTTACTTATGCTGGGGGAGAGGACAGCTACACAACATCTTGAAAACAATACTCCCTTAACCTCAATCTTTCATGGCAACAGTAATGTGCTGGTGGTCAAGCAGAATTAGCACTTACTTATGCTGGGAGAGAGGACAGCTACATAACATCTAGAAAACAATACTCCCCTTAACCTCAATCTTTCCTGCATCAGTAATGTGCTGGTGGTCAAATAGAATTAGCACTTACTTATGCTGGGGGAGAGGACGGCTACATAACATCTAGTAAACAATTCTCCCCTTAACCTCAATCTTTCCTGCATCAGTAATGTGCTGGTGATCAGACAGAATTAGCACTTACTTATGCTGGGGGAGAGGACAGGTACATAACATCTAGAAAACAATACTCCCCTTAACCCTCAATCTTTCCTGTTATAAGTAATGTGCTGGTGGTCAAACAGAATTAGCACTTACTTATGCTGGGGGAGAGGACAGGTACATAACATCTTGAAAAGAGTTCTCCCCTTAACCTCAATCTTTCCCAGTTTAAATAATGCGCTGGTGGTCAAGCAGAATTAGCACTTACTTATGCTGGGAGAGAGGACAGCTACACAACATCTAGAAAACAATTCTCCCCTTAACCTCAATCTTTCCTGGCATCAGTAATGTGCTGGTGATCAGACAGAATTAGCACTTATCTATGCTGGGGGAGAGGGCAGGTACATAACATCTAGAAAACAATACTCCCCTTAACCTCAATCTTTCCTGTTATAAGTAATGTGCTGGTGGTCAAACAGAATTAGCACTTACTTATGCTGGGGGAGAGGACAGGTACATAACATCTTGAAAAGAGTTCTCCCCTTAACCTCAATCTTTCCCGGTTTAAGTAATGTGCTGGTGGTCAAGCAGAATTAGCACTTACTTATGCTGGGGGAGAGGGACAGGTACATAACATCTAGAAAACAATTCTCCCCTTAACCTCAATCCTTACCGGTTTAAGTAAAGTGCTGGTGGTAAAGCAGAGTTAGCACTTACTTATGCTGGGGGAGAGGGCAGGTACATAACATCTTGAAAAGAGTTCTCCCCTTAACCTCAATCCTTCCTGGTTTAAGTAATGTGCTGGTGGTCAAGCAGAATTAGCACTTACTTATGCTGGGGGAGAGGAAAGGTGCAATAAAATCTAGAAAACAATACTACCCTTAACCTCAATCTTTCCTGGTTTAAGTAATGTGCTGGTAACCAAACAGAATTAGCACTTACTTATGCTGGGGGAGAGGACAGGTACATAACATCTTGAAAAGAGTTCTCCTCTTAACCTCAATCTTACCCAGTTTAATTAATGTGCTGGGGGTCAAGCAGATTAGTAGTTACTTATGCTGGGGGAGAGGAAGGTGCAATAACATCTAGAAAACAAATCTCCCCTTAACCTCAATCTTTCCATGGCATCAGTAATGTGCTGGTGGTCAAATAGAATTAGCACTTACTTATGCTGGGGGAGAGGGACAGGTACATAACATCTAGAAAACAATACTCCCCTTAACCTCAATCTTCCTGTTATAAGTAATATGCTGGTGGTCAAACAGAATTAGCACTTACTTATGCTGGGGGAGAGGACAGCTACATAACATCTTGAAAAGAGTTCTCCCCTTAACCTCAATCTTTCCCAGTTTAAATAATGTGCTGGTGGTCAAGCAGAATTAGCACTTACTTATGCTGGGAGAGAGGACAGCTACACAACATCTAGAAAACAATTCTCCCCCTTAACCTCAATCTTTCCTGGCATCAGTAATGTGCTGGTGATCAGACAGAATTAGCACTTATCTATGCTGGGGGAGAGGGCAGGTACATAACATCTAGAAAACAATACTCCCCTTAACCTCAATCTTTCCTGTTATAAGTAATGTGCTGGTGGTCAAACAGAATTAGCACTTACTTATGCTGGGGAGAGGACAGGTACATAACATCTTGAAAAGAGTTCTCCCTTAACCTCAATCTTTCCCGGTTTAAGTAATGTGCTGGTGGTCAAGCAGAATTAGCACTTACTTATGCTGGGGGAGAGGACAGGTACATAACATCTAGAAAACAATTCTCCCCTTAACCTCAATCTTTCCCGGTTTAAGTAATGTGCTGGTGGTCAAACAGAATTACCACTTACTTATGCTGGGGGAGAGGGCAGGTGCATAACATCTTGAAAAGAGTTCTCCCCTTAACCTCAATCTTTCCCGGTTTAAGTAATGTGCTGATGGTCAAGCAGAATTAGCACTTACTTATGCCGGGAGAGAGGACAGCTACACAACATCTAGAAAACAATTCTCCCCTTAACCTCAATCTTTCCTGTTATAAGTAATGTGCTGGTGATCAGACAGAATTAGCACTTACTTATGCTGGGGGAGAGGACAGGTACATAACATCTAGAAAACAATACTCCCCTTAACCTCAATCTTTCCTGTTATAAGTACTGTGCTGGTGGTCAAACAGAATTAGCACTTACTTATGCTGTGGGAGAAGACAGGTACATAACATCTTGAAAAGAGTTCTCCCCTTAACCTCAATCTATCCCGGTTTAAGTAATGTGCTGGTGGTCAAGCAGAATTAGCACTTACTTATGCTAGGGGAGAGGACAGCTACACAACATTTTGAAAACAATACTCCCCTTAACCTCAATCTTTCCTGGCAACAGTAATGTGCTGGTGGTCAAGCAGAATTAGCACTTACTTATGCTGGGAGAGAGGACAGCTACATAACATCTAGAAAACAATACTCCCCTTAACCTCAATCTTTCCTGGCATCAGTAATGTGCTGGTGGTCAAATAGAATTAGCACTTACTTATGCTGGGGGAGAGGACAGCTACATAACATCTAGAAAACAATTCTCCCCTTAACCTCAATCTTTCCTGGCATCAGTAATGTGCTGGTGATCAGACAGAATTAGCACTTACTTATGCTGGGGGAGAGGACAGGTACATAACATCTAGAAAACAATACTCCCCTTAACCTCAATCTTTCCTGTTATAAGTAATGTGCTGGTGGTCAAAAAGAATTAGCACTTACTTATGCTGGGGGAGAGGACAGGTACATAACATCTTGAAAAGAGTTCTCCCCTTAACCTCAATCTTTCCTGTTATAAGTAATGTGCTGGTGGTCAAAAAGAATTAGCACTTACTTATGCTGGGGGAGAGGACAGGTACATAACATCTAGAAAACAATTCTCCCCTTAACCTCAATCTTTCCCGGTTTAAGTAATGTGCTGGTGGTCAAGCAGAATTAGCACTTACTTATGCTGGGGGAGAGGACAGGTACATAACTTCTTGAAAAGAGTTCTCCCCTTAACCTCAATCTTTCCCGGTTTAAGTAATGTGCTGATGGTCAAGCAGAATTAGCACTTACTTATGCTGGGGGAGAGGACGGCTTCACAACATCTTGAAAACAATACTCCCCTTAACCTCAATCTTTCCTGGCATCAGTAATGTGCTGGTGGTCAAGCAGAATTACCACTTACTTATGCTGGGGGAGAGGACAGCTACAAAACATCTAGAAAACAATTCTCCCCTTAACCTCAATCTTTCCTGGCATCAGTAATGTGCTGGTGGTCAAACAGAATTACCACTTACCTATGCTGGGGGAAAGGACAGGTACATAACATCTAGAAAACAATACTCCCTTTCACCTCAATCTTTCCTGTTATAAGTAATGTGCTGGTGGTCAAGCAGAATTAGCACTTACTTATGCTAGGGGAGAGGACAGGTACAAAACATCTTGAAAAGAGTTCTCCCCTTAACCTCAATCTTTCCCGGTTTAAGTAATGTGCTGGTGGTAAAGCAGAATTAGCACTTACTTATGCTGGGAGAGAGGACAGCTACACAACATCTAGAAAACAATTCTCCCCTTAACCTTAATCTTTCCTGTTATAAGTAATGTGCTGGTGATCAGACAGAATTAGCACTTACTTATGCTGGGGGAGAGGACAGCTACATAACATCTAAAAAACAATACTCCCCTTAACCTCAATCTTTCCTGTTATAAGTAATGTGCTGGTGGTCAAACAGAATTAGCACTTACTTATGCTGGGGGAGAGGACAGGTACATAACATCTTGAAAAGAGTTCTCCCCTTAACCTCAATCTTTCCCGGTTTAAGTAATGTGCTGGTGGTCAAGCAGAATTAGCACTTACTTATGCTGGGGGAGAGGACAGGTACATAACATCTAGAAAACAATTCTCCCCTTAACCTCAATCTTTCCCGGTTTAAGTAATGTGCTGGTGGTCAAACAGAATTAGCACTTACTTATGCTGGGGGAGAGGACAGGTACATAACTTCTTGAAAAGAGTTCTCCCCTTAACCTCAATCTTTCCCGGTTTAAGTAATGTGCTGATGGTCAAGCAGAATTAGCACTTACTTATGCTGGGGGAGAGGACGGCTTCACAACATATTGAAAACAATACTCCCCTTAACCTCAATCTTTCCTGGCAACAGTAATGTGCTGGTGGTCAAGCAGAATTACCACTTACTTATGCTGGGGGAGAGGACAGCTACAAAACATCTAGAAAACAATTCTCCCCTTAACCTCAATCTTTCCTGGCATCAGTAATGTGCTGGTGGTCAAACAGAATTAGCACTTACCTATGCTGGGGGAAAGGACAGGTACATAACATCTAGAAAACAATACTCCCCTTCACCTCAATCTTTCCTGTTATAAGTAATGTGCTGGTGGTCAAGCAGAATTAGCACTTACTTATGCTAGGGGAGAGGACAGGTACAAAACATCTTGAAAAGAGTTCTCCCCTTAACCTCAATCTTTCCCGGTTTAAGTAATGTGCTGGTGGTCAAGCAGAATTAGCACTTACTTATGCTGGGAGAGAGGACAGCTACACAACATCTAGAAAACAATTCTCCCCTTAACCTCAATCTTTCCTGTTATAAGTAATGTGCTGGTGGTCAAATAGAATTAGCACTTACTTATGCTGGTGAAGAGGGCAGGTGCATTGCATCTTGAAAATAGTTTTCCCCTTAACCTCAATCTTTCCCGGTTTCAGCTATGTGCTGGTGGTCAAGCAGAATTAGCATTTACTTATGCTGGGGGAGAGGACAGGTGCATAACATCTTGAAAAGATTCTGCCCTTAACCTCAATCTTTCCCGGTTTAAGTAATGTGCTGGTGGTCAAACAGAATTAGCACTTACTTATGCTGGTAAAGAGGACAGCTACACAACATCTAGAAAACAATTCTCCCCTTAACCTCAACCTTTCCTGGCATCAGTAATGTGCTGGTGGTCAAACAGAATTAGCACTTACCTATGCTGGTAAAGAGGACAGCTACACAACATCTAGAAAACAATTCTCCCCTTAACCTCAACCTTTCCTGGCATCAGTAATGTGCTGGTGATCAGACAGAATTAGCACTTACCTATGCTGGGGGAGAGTCCAGGTACATAATATCTAGAAAACAATACTCCCCTTAACCTCAATCTTTCCTGTTATAAGTAATGTGCTGGTGGTCAAGCAGAATTAGCACTTACTTATGCTGGGGGGGAAGACAGGTACATAACATCTAGAAAACAATACTCCCCTTAACCTCAATCTTTCCTGGCATCAGTAATGTGCTGGTGGTCAAATAGAATTAGCACTTACTTATGCTGGGAGAGAGGACAGGTACATAACACCTAGAAAACAATTCTCACCTTAACCT
Source organism: Liolophura sinensis (assembly GCF_032854445.1). Taxonomy (NCBI): domain Eukaryota; kingdom Metazoa; phylum Mollusca; class Polyplacophora; order Chitonida; family Chitonidae; genus Liolophura; species Liolophura sinensis. Next base: position 23,417,831 of record NC_088304.1, read on the forward strand.
CAATCTTTCCCGGTTTCAGTAATGTGCTGGTGGTCAAGCAGAATTAGCACTTACTTATGCTGGGGGAGAGGACAGGTACATAACATCTTAAAAAGAGTTCTCCCCTTAACCTCAATCTTTCCCGGTTTAAGTAATGTGCTGGTGGTCAAGCAGAATTAGCACTTACTTATGCTAGAAAACATCTTGAAAACAATTCTCCCCTTAACCTCAATCTTTCCTGCCATCAGTAATGTGCTGGTGGTCAAACAGAATTAGCACTTACTTATGCTGGGGGAGAGGACAGGTGCATAACATCTAGAAAACAGTTTTCCCCTTAACCTCAATCTTTCCCGGTTTAAGTAATGTGCTGGTGGTCAAGCAGAATTAGCACTTACTTATGCTGGGGAAGAGGACAGGTACATAACATCTAGAAAACAGTTCTCCCCTTAACCTCAATCTTATCTGGTTTAAGGTAGGTGCTGGTGGTCAAAAAGAATTAGCACTTACTTATGCTGGGGGGGGGGGGGGGCGGAGGACAGGTACATAACATCTTCAAAAGAGTTCTCCCCTTAACCTCAATCTTTCCTGGCATCAGTAATTTGAGGCTGTTCAAGCAGAATTAGCACTTACTTATGCTGGGGGAGAGGACAGGTACATAACATCTTGAAAAGAGTTCTCCTCTTAACCTCAATCTTACCCAGTTTAATTAATGTGCTGGGGGTCAAGCAGAATTAGTAGTTACTTATGCTGGGGGAGAGGAAAGGTGCAATAACATCTAGAAAACAAATCTCCCCTTAACCTCAATCTTTCCTGGCATCAGTAATGTGCTGGTGGTCAAATAGAATTAGCACTTACTTATGCTGGGGGAGAGGACAGGTACATAACATCTAGAAAACAATACTCCCCTTAACCTCAATCTTTCCTGTTATAAGTAATATGCTGGTGGTCAAACAGAATTAGCACTTACTTATGCTGGGGGAGAGGACAGGTACATAACATCTTGAAAAGAGTTCTCCCCTTAACCTCAATCTTTCCCAGTTTAAATAATGTGCTGGTGGTCAAGCAGAATTAGCACTTACTTATGCTGGGAGAGAGGACAGCTACACAACATCTAGAAAACAATTCTCCCCTTAACCTCAATTTTTCCTGGCATCAGTAATGTGCTGGTGATCAGACAGAATTAGCACTTACTTATGCTGGGGGAGAGGACAGGTACATAACATCTTGAAAAGAGTTCTCCCCTTAACCTCAATCTTTCCCGGTTTAAGTAATGTGCTGGTGGTCAAGCAGAATTAGCACTTACTTATGCTGGGGGAGAGGACAGGTACATAACATCTAGAAAACAATTCTCCCCTTAACCTCAATCTTTCCCGGTTTAAGTAATGTGCTGGTGGTCAAACAGAATTAGCACTTACTTATGCTGGGGGAGAGGACAGGTACATAACTTCTTGAAAAGAGTTCTCCCCTTAACCTCAATCTTTCCCGGTTTAAGTAATGTGCTGATGGTCAAGCAGAATTAGCACTTACTTATGCTGGGGGAGAGGACGGCTTCACAACATATTGAAAACAATACTCCCCTTAACCTCAATCTTTCCTGGCAACAGTAATGTGCTGGTGGTCAAGCAGAATTACCACTTACTTATGCTGGGGGAGAGGACAGCTACAAAACATCTAGAAAACAATTCTCCCCTTAACCTCAATCTTTCCTGGCATCAGTAATGTGCTGGTGGTCAAACAGAATTAGCACTTACCTATGCTGGGGGAAAGGACAGGTACATAACATCTAGAAAACAATACTCCCCTTCACCTCAATCTTTCCTGTTATAAGTAATGTGCTGGTGGTCAAGCAGAATTAGCACTTACTTATGCTAGGGGAGAGGAAAGGTACAAAACATCTTGAAAAGAGTTCTCCCCTTAACTTCAATCTTTCCCGGTTTAAGTAATGTGCTGATGGTCAAGCAGAATTAGCACTTACTTATGCTGGGGGAGAGGACAGGTACATAACATCTTGAAAAGAGTTCTCCCCTTAACTTCAATCTTTCCCGGTTTAAGTAATGTGCTGATGGTCAAGCAGAATTAGCACTTACTTATGCTGGGGGAGAGGACAGGTACATAACATCTAGAAAACAATTCTCCCCTTAACCTCAATCTTTCCTGGCAACAGTAATGTGCTGGTGGTCAAGCAGAATTACCACTTACTTATGCTGGGGGAGAGGACAGCTACAAAACATCTAGAAAACAATTCTCCCCTTAACCTCAATTTTTCCTGGCATCAGTAATGTGCTGGTGATCAGACAGAATTAGCACTTATCTATGCTGGGGGAGAGGGCAGGTACATAACATCTTGAAAAGAGTTCTCCCCTTAACCTCAATCTTTCCCGGTTTAAGTAATGTGCTGGTGGTCAAGCAGAATTAGCACTTACTTATGCTGGGGAAGAGGACAGGTACATAACATCTAGAAAACAGTTCTCCCCTTAACCTCAATCTTATCTGGTTTAAGGTAGGTGCTGGTGGTCAAGCAGAATTAGCACTTACTTATGCTGGGGGGGGGGGGGGGGAAGGACAGGTACATAACATCTTCAAAAGAGTTCTCCCCTTAACCTCAATCTTTCCTGGCATCAGTAATTTGAGGCTGTTCAAGCAGAATTAGCACTTACTTATGCTGGGGGAGAGGATACCTACATAACATCTAGAAAACAATTCTCCCCTTAACCTCAATCTTTACTGTTTTAAGTAATGTGCTGGTGGCCAAAAAGAATTAGCACTTACTTATGCTGGTGAAAAGGGCAGGTGGATAACATCTTAAGAAGAGTTTTCCCCTTAACCTCAATCCTTACCGGTTTAAGTAAAGTGCTGGTGGTAAAGCAGAGTTAGCACTTACTTATGCTGGGGGAGAGGGCAGGTACATAACATCTTGAAAAGAGTTCTCCCCTTAACCTCAATCCTTCCTGGTTTAAGTAATGTGCTGGTGGTCAAGCAGAATTAGCACTTACTTATGCTGGGGGAGAGGAAAGGTGCAATAAAATCTAGAAAACAATACTACCCTTAACCTCAATCTTTCCTGGTTTAAGTAATGTGCTGGTAACCAAACAGAATTAGCACTTACTTATGCTGGGGGAGAGGACAGGTACATAACATCTTGAAAAGAGTTCTCGTCTTAACCTCAATCTTACCCAGTTTAATTAATGTGCTGGGGGTCAAGCAGAATTAGTAGTTACTTATGCTGGGGGAGAGGAAAGGTGCAATAACATCTAGAAAACAAATCTCCCCTTAACCTCAATCTTTCCTGGCATCAGTAATGTGCTGGTGGTCAAATAGAATTAGCACTTACTTATGCTGGGGGAGAGGACAGCTACATAACATCTAGAAAACAATTCTCCCCTTAACCTCAATCTTTCCTGTTATAAGTAATGTGCTGGAGATCAGACAGAATTAGCACTTACTTATGCTGGGGGAGAGGACAGGTACATAACATCTAGAAAACAATACTCCCCTTAACCTCAATCTTTCCTGTTATAAGTACTGTGCTGGTGGTCAAACAGAATTAGCACTTACTTATGCTGTGGGAGAAGACAGGTACATAACATCTTGAAAAGAGTTCTCCCCTTAACCTCAATCTTTCCCGGTTTAAGTAATGTGCTGGTGGTCAAGCAGAAGTAGCACTTACTTATGCTGGGGGAGAGGACAGCTACACAACATCTTGAAAACAATACTCCCCTTAACCTCAATCTTTCCTGGCAACAGTAATGTGCTGGTGGTCAAGCAGAATTAGCACTTACTTATGCTGGGAGAGAGGACAGCTACATAACATCTAGAAAACAATACTACCCTTAACCTCAATCTTTCCTGGTTTAAGTAATGTGCTGGTAACCAAACAGAATTAGCACTTACTTATGCTGGGGGAGAGGACAGGTACATAACATCTTGAAAAGAGTTCTCCTCTCAACCTCAATCTTACCCAGTTTAATTAATGTGCTGGGGGTCAAGCAGAAATAGTAGTTACTTATGCTGGGGGAGAGGACAGGTACATAACATCTAGAAAACAATACTCCCCTTAACCTCAATCTTTCCTGTTATAAGTAATATGCTGGTGGTCAAACAGAATTAGCACTTACTTATGCTGGGGGAGAGGACAGGTACATAACATCTTGAAAAGAGTTCTCCCCTTAACCTCAATCTTTCCCAGTTTAAATAATGTGCTGGTGGTCAAGCAGAATTAGCACTTACTTATGCTGGGAGAGAGGACAGCTACACAACATCTAGAAAACAATTCTCCCCTTAACCTCAATCTTTCCTGGCATCAGTAATGTGCTGGTGATCAGACAGAATTAGCACTTATCTATGCTGGGGGAGAGGGCAGGTACATAACATCTAGAAAACAATACTCCCCTTAACCTCAATCTTTCCTGTTATAAGTAATGTGCTGGTGGTCAAACAGAATTAGCACTTACTTATGCTGGGGGAGAGGACAGGTACATAACATCTTGAAAAGAGTTCTCCCCTTAACCTCAATCTTTCCCGGTTTAAGTAATGTGTTAAGGGTCAAGCAGAATTAGCACTTACTTATGCTGGGGGAGAGGACAGGTACATAACATCTAGAAAACAATTCTCCCTTTAACCTCAATCTTTCCCGGTTTAAGTAATGTGCTGGTGGTCAAACAGAATTACCACTTACTTATGCTGGGGGAGAGGGCAGGTGCATAACATCTTAAAAAGAGTTCTTCCCTTAACCTCAATCATTCCCGGTTTAAGTAATGTGCTGATGGTCAAGCAGAATTAGCACTTACTTATGCTGGGAGAGAGGACAGCTACACAACATCTAGAAAACAATTCTCCCCTTAACCTCAATCTTTCCTGTTATAAGTAATGTGCTGGTGATCAGACAGAATTAGCACTTACTTATGCTGGGGGAGAGGACAGGTACATAACATCTAGAAAACAATACTCCCCTTAACCTCAATCTTTCCTGTTATAAGTACTGTGCTGGTGGTCAAACAGAATTAGCACTTACTTATGCTGTGGGAGAAGACAGGTACATAACATCTTGAAAAGAGTTCTCCCCTTAACCTCAATCTATCCCGGTTTAAGTAATGTGCTGGTGGTCAAGCAGAATTAGCACTTACTTATGCTGGGGGAGAGGACAGCTACACAACATCTTGAAAACAATACTCCCCTTAACCTCAATCTTTCCTGGCAACAGTAATGTGCTGGTGGTCAAGCAGAATTAGCACTTCCTTATGCTGGGAGAGAGGACAGCTACATAACATCTAGAAAACAATACTCCCCTTAACCTCAATCTTTCCTGGCATCAGTAATGTGCTGGTGGTCAAATAGAATTAGCACTTACTTATGCTGGGGGTGGGGGGGTGGGGGGCGGAGGACAGGTACATAACATCTTCAAAAGAGTTCTCCCCTTAACCTCAATCTTTCCTGGCATCAGTAAGTTGAGGCTGTTCAAGCAGAATTAGCACTTACTTATGCTGGGGGAGAGGATAGCTACATAACATCTAGAAAACAATTCTCCCCTTAACCTCAATCTTTACTGTTTTAAGTAATGTGCTGGTGGTCAAAAAGAATTAGCACTTACTTATGCTGGTGAAAAGGGCAGGTGGATAACATCTTAAGAAGAGTTTTCCCCTTAACCTCAATCCTTACCGGTTTAAGTAAAGTGCTGGTGGTAAAGCAGAGTTAGCACTTACTTATGCTGGGGGAGAGGGCAGGTACATAACATCTTGAAAAGAGTTCTCCCCTTAACCTCAATCCTTCCTGGTTTAAGTAATGTGCTGGTGGTCAAGCAGAATTAGCACTTACTTATGCTGGGGGAGAGGAAAGGTGCAATAAAATCTAGAAAACAATACTACCCTTAACCTCAATCTTTCCTGGTTTAAGTAATGTGCTGGTAAACAAACAGAATTAGCACTTACTTATGCTGGGGGAGAGGACAGGTACATAACATCTTGAAAAGAGTTCTCCTCTTAACCTCAATCTTACCCAGTTTAATTAATGTGCTGGGGGTCAAGCAGAATTAGTAGTTACTTATGCTGGGGGAGAGGAAAGGTGCAATAACATCTAGAAAACAAATCTCCCCTTAACCTCAATCTTTCCTGGCATCAGTAATGTGCTGGTGGTCAAATAGAATTAGCACTTACTTATGCTGGGGGAGAGGACAGGTACATAACATCTAGAAAACAATACTCCCCTTAACCTCAATCTTTCCTGTTATAAGTAATATGCTGGTGGTCAAACAGAATTAGCACTTACTTATGCTGGGGGAGAGGACAGGTACATAACATCTTGAAAAGAGTTCTCCCCTGAACCTCAATCTTTCCCAGTTTAAATAATGTCCTGGTGGTCAAGCAGAATTAGCACTTACTTATGCTGGGAGAGAGGACAGCTACACAACATCTAGAAAACAATTCTCCCCTTAACCTCAATCTTTCCTGGCTTCAGTAATGTGCTGGTGATCAGACAGAATTAGCACTTATCTATGCTGGGGGAGAGGGCAGGTACATAACATCTAGAAAACAATACTCCCCTTAACCTCAATCTTTCCTGTTATAAGTAATATGCTGGTGGTCAAACAGAATTAGCACTTACTTATGCTGGGGGAGAGGACAGGTACATAACATCTTGAAAAGAGTTCTCCCCTTAACCTCAATCTTTCCCGGTTTAAGTAATGTGCTGGTGGTCAAGCAGAATTAGCACTTACTTATGCTGGGGGAGAGGACAGCTACACAACATCTTGAAAACAATACTCCCCTTAACCTCAATCTTTCCTGGCAACAGTAATGTGCTGGTGGTCAAGCAGAATTAGCACTTACTTATGCTGGGAGAGAGGACAGCTACATAACATCTAGAAAACAATACTCCCCTTAACCTCAATCTTTCCTGGCATCAGTAATGTGCTGGTGGTCAAATAGAATTAGCACTTACTTATGCTGGGGGAGAGGACAGCTACATAACATCTAGAAAACAATTCTCCCCTTAACCTCAATCTTTCCTGGCATCAGTAATGTGCTGGTGATCAGACAGAATTAGCACTTACTTATGCTGGGGGAGAGGACAGGTACATAACATCTAGAAAACAATACTCCCCTTAACCTCAATCTTTCCTGTTATAAGTAATGTGCTGGTGGTCAAACAGAATTAGCACTTACTTATGCTGTGGGAGAGGACAGGTACATAACATCTTGAAAAGAGTTCTCCCCTTAACCTCAATCTTTCCCGGTTTAAGTAATGTGCTGGTGGTCAAGCAGAATTAGCACTTACTTATGCTGGGGAAGAGGACAGGTACATAACATCTAGAAAACAGTTCTCCCCTTAACCTCAATCTTATCTGGTTTAAGGTAGGTGCTGGTGGTCAAAAAGAATTAGCACTTACTTATGCTGGGGGGGGGGGGGGGCGGAGGACAGGTACATAACATCTTCAAAAGAGTTCTCCCCTTAACCTCAATCTTTCCTGGCATCAGTAATTTGAGGCTGTTCAAGCAGAATTAGCACTTACTTATGCTGGGGGAGAGGACAGGTACATAACATCTAGAAAACAATTCTCCCCTTAACCTCAATCTTTACTGTTTTAAGTAATGTGCTGGTGGTCAAAAAGAATTAGCACTTACTTATGCTGGTGAAAAGGGCAGGTGGATAACATCTTAAGAAGAGTTTTCCCCTTAACATCAATCCTTACCGGTTTAAGTAAAGTGCTGGTGGTAAAGCAGAGTTAGCACTTACTTATGCTGGGGGAGAGGGCAGGTACATAACATCTTGAAAAGAGTTCTCCCCTTAACCTCAATCCTTCCTGGTTTAAGTAATGTGCTGGTGGTCAAGCAGAATTAGCACTTACTTATGCTGGGGGAGAGGAAAGGTGCAATAAAATCTAGAAAACAATACTACCCTTAACCTCAATCTTTCCTGGTTTAAGTAATGTGCTGGTAACCAAACAGAATTAGCACTTACTTATGCTGGGGGAGAGGACAGGTACATAACATCTTGAAAAGAGTTCTTGTCTTAACCTCAATCTTACCCAGTTTAATTAATGTGCTGGGGGTCAAGCAGAATTAGTAGTTACTTATGCTGGGGGAGAGGAAAGGTGCAATAACATCTAGAAAACAAATCTCCCCTTAACCTCAATCTTTCCTGGCATCAGTAATGTGCTGGTGGTCAAATAGAATTAGCACTTACTTATGCTGGGGGAGAGGACAGCTACATAACATCTAGAAAACAATTCTCCCCTTAACCTCAATCTTTCCTGTTATAAGTAATGTGCTGGAGATCAGACAGAATTAGCACTTACTTATGCTGGGGGAGAGGACAGGTACATAACATCTAGAAAACAATACTCCCCTTAACCTCAATCTTTCCTGTTATAAGTACTGTGCTGGTGGTCAAACAGAATTAGCACTTACTTATGCTGTGGGAGAAGACAGGTACATAACATCTTGAAAAGAGTTCTCCCCTTAACCTCAATCTTTCCCGGTTTAAGTAATGTGCTGGTGGTTCAAGCAGAAGTAGCACTTACTTATGCTGGGGGAGAGGACAGCTACACAACATCTTGAAAACAATACTCCCCTTAACCTCAATCTTTCCTGGCAACAGTAATGTGCTGGTGGTCAAGCAGAATTAGCACTTACTTATGCTGGGAGAGAGGACAGCTACATAACATCTAGAAAACAATACTACCCTTAACCTCAATCTTTCCTGGTTTAAGTAATGTGCTGGTAACCAAACAGAATTAGCACTTACTTATGCTGGGGGAGAGGACAGGTACATAACATCTTGAAAAGAGTTCTCCTCCTAACCTCAATCTTACCCAGTTTATTAATGTGCTGGGGGTCAAGCAGAAATAGTAGTTACTTATGCTGGGGGAGAGGACAGGTACATAACATCTAGAAAACAATACTCCCCTTAACCTCAATCTTTCCTGTTATAAGTAATATGCTGGTGGTCAAACAGAATTAGCACTTACTTATGCTGGGGGAGAGGACAGGTACATAACATCTTGAAAAGAGTTCTCCCCTTAACCTCAATCTTTCCCAGTTTTAAATAATGTGCTGGTGGTCAAGCAGAATTAGCACTTACTTATGCTGGAGAGAGGACAGCTACACAACATCTAGAAAACAATTCTCCCCTTAACCTCAATCTTTCCTGGCATCAGTAATGTGCTGGTGATCAGACAGAATTAGCACTTATCTATGCTGGGGGAGAGGGCAGGTACATAACATCTAGAAAACAATACTCCCCTTAACCTCAATCTTTCCTGTTATAAGTAATGTGCTGGTGGTCAAACAGAATTAGCACTTACTTATGCTGGGGGAAGAGGACAGGTACATAACATCTTGAAAAGAGTTCTCCCCTTAACCTCAATCTTTCCCGGTTTAAGGTAATGTGCTGGTGGTCAAGCAGAATTAGCACTTACTTATGCTGGGGGAGAGGACAGGTACATAACATCTAGAAAACAATTCTCCCCTTAACCTCAATCTTTCCCGGTTTAAGTAATGTGCTGGTGGTCAAACAGAATTACCACTTACTTATGCTGGGGGAGAGGGCAGGTGCATAACATCTTGAAAGAGTTCTTCCCTTAACCTCAATCTTTCCCGGTTTAAGTAATGTGCTGATGGTCAAGCAGAATTAGCACTTACTTATGCTGGGAGAGAGGACAGCTACACAACATCTAGAAAACAATTCTCCCCTTAACCTCAATCTTTCCTGTTATAAGTAATGTGCCTGGTGATCAGACAGAATTAGCACTTACTTATGCTGGGGGAGAGGACAGGTACATAACATCTAGAAAACAATACTCCCCTTAACCTCAATCTTTCCTGTTATAAGTACTGTGCTGGTGGTCAAACAGAATTAGCACTTACTTATGCTGTGGGAGAAGACAGGTACATAACATCTTGAAAAGAGTTCTCCCCTTAACCTCAATCTATCCCGGTTTAAGTAATGTGCTGGTGGTCAAGCAGAATTAGCACTTACTTATGCTGGGGGAGAGGACAGCTACACAACATCTTGAAAACAATACTCCCCTTAACCTCAATCTTTCCTGGCAACAGTAATGTGCTGGTGGTCAAGCAGAATTAGCACTTACTTATGCTGGGAGAGAGGACAGCTACATAACATCTAGAAAACAATACTCCCCTTAACCTCAATCTTTCCTGGCATCAGTAATGTGCTGGTGGTCAAATAGAATTAGCACTTACTTATGCTGAGGGAGAGGACAGCTACATAACATCTAGAAAACAATTCTCCCCTTAACCTCAATCTTTCCTGGCATCAGTAATGTGCTGGTGATCAGACAGAATTAGCACTTACTTATGCTGGGGGAGAGGACAGGTACATAACATCTAGAAAACAATACTCCCCTTAACCTCAATCTTTCCTGTTATAAGTAATGTGCTGGTGGTCAAACAGAATTAGCACTTACTTATGCTGTGGGAGAGGACAGGTACATAACATCTTGAAAAGAGTTCTCCCCTTAACCTCAATCTTTCCCGGTTTAAGTAATGTGCTGGTGGTCAAGCAGAATTAGCACTTACTTATGCTGGGGAAGAGGACAGGTATATAACATCTAGAAAACAGTTCTCCCCTTAACCTCAATCTTATCTGGTTTAAGGTAGGTGCTGGTGGTCAAAAAGAATTAGCACTTACTTATGCTGGGGGGGGGGGGCGGAGGACAGGTACATAACATCTTCAAAAGAGTTCTCCCCTTAACCTCAATCTTTCCTGGCATCAGTAATTTGAGGCTATTCAAGCAGAATTAGCACTTACTTATGCTGGGGGAGAGGATAGCTACATAACATCTAGAAAACAATTCTCCCCTTAACCTCAATCTTTACTGTTTTAAGTAATGTGCTGGTGGTCAAAAAGAATTAGCACTTACTTATGCTGGTGAAAAGGGCAGGTGGATAACATCTTAAGAAGAGTTTTCCCCTTAACCTCAATCCTTACCGGTTTAAGTAAAGTGCTGGTGGTAAAGCAGAGTTAGCACTTACTTATGCTGGGGGAGAGGGCAGGTACATAACATCTTGAAAAGAGTTCTCCCCTTAACCTCAATCCTTCCTGGTTTAAGTAATGTGCTGGTGGTCAAGCAGAATTAGCACTTACTTATGCTGGGGGAGAGGAAAGGTGCAATAAAATCTAGAAAACAATACTACCCTTAACCTCAATCTTTCCTGGTTTAAGTAATGTGCTGGTAACCAAACAGAATTAGCACTTACTAATGCTGGGAGAGAGGACAGGTACATAACATCTTGAAAAGAGTTCTCCTCTTATCCTCAATCTTACCCAGTTTAATTAATGTGCTGGGGGTCAAGCAGAATTAGTAGTTACTTATGCTGGGGGAGAGGAAAGGTGCAATAACATCTAGAAAACAAATCTCCCCTTAACCTCAATCTTTCCCGGTTTCAGTAATGTGCTGGTGGTCAAACAGAATTAGCACTTACTTATGCTGGGGGAGAGGACAGGTGCATAACATCTTGAAAAGAGTTCTCCCCTTAACCTCAATCTTTCCCGGTTTAAGTAATGTGCTGGTGGTCAAGCAGAATTAGCACTTACTTATGCTGGGGGATAGGACAGGTACATAACATCTAGAAAACAATACTCCCCTTAACCTCAATCTTTCCCGGTTTAAGTAATGTGCTGGTGGTCAAGCAGAATCAGCACTTACTTATGCTGGTAGAGAGGACAGCTACACAACATCTAGAAAACAATTCTCCCCTTAACCTCAATCTTTCCTGGCATCAGTAATGTGCTGGTGGTCAAACAGAATTAGCACTTACTTATGCTGGGGGAGAGGACAGGTACATAACATCTAGAAAACAATACTCCCCTTAACCTCAATCTTTCCTGTTATAAGTAATGTGCTGGTGGTCAAACAGAATTAGCACTTACTTATGCTGGGGGAGAGGACAGCTACAAAACATCTTGAAAACAATTCTCCCCTTAACCTCAATCTTTCCTGGCATCAGTAATGTGCTGGTGGTCAAACACAATTAGCACTTACTTATGCTGGGGGAGAGGACAGGTGCATAACATCTAGAAAACAGTTTTCCCCTTAACCTCAATCTTTCCTGTTATAAGTAATGTGCTGGTGGTCAAGCAGAATTAGCACTTACTTATGCTGGGGGAGAGGACAGCTACACAACATCTAGAAAACAATTCTCCCCTTAACCTCAATCTTTCCTGGCATCAGTAATGTGCTGGTGGTCAAACAGAATTAGCACTTATTTATGCTGGGGGAGAGGACAGGTACATAACATCTAGAAAACAATACTCCCCTTAACCTCAATCTTTCCCAGTTTAAGTAATGTGCTGGTGGTCAAGCAGAATTAGCACTTACTTATGCTGGAAGAGAGGACAGCTACACAACATCTAGAAAACAATTCTCCCCTTAACCTCAATTTTTCCTGGCATCAGTAATGTGCTGGTGGTCAAACAGAATTAGCACTTACCTATGCTGCGGGAGAGGACAGGTACATAACATCTTGAAAACAATACTCCCCTTAACCTCAATCTTTCCTGTTATAAGTAATGTGCTGGTGGTCAAGCAGAATTAGCACTTACTTATGCTGGGGGAGAGGACAGCTACAAAACATCTTGAAAACAATTCTCCCCTTAACCTCAATCTTTCCTGCCATCAGTAATGTGCTGGTGATCAAACAGAATTAGCACTTACTTATGCTGGGGGAGAGGACAGGTGCATAACATCTAGAAAACAGTTTTCCCCTTAACCTCAATCTTTCCCGGTATAAGTAATGTGCTGGTGGTCAAGCAGAATTAGCACTTACTTATGCTGAGGGGGAAGACAAGTACATAACATCTAGAAAACAAATCTCCCCTTAACCTCAATCTCCCGGCATCAGTTATGTGCTGGTGGTCAAATAGAATTAGCACTTACTTATGCTGGGAAAGACGACAGGTACATAACATCTAGAAAATAATTCTCACCTTAACCTCAATCTTTCCTGTTATAAGTAATGTGCTGGTGGCCGAATAGAATTAGCACTTACTTATGCTGGTGAAGAGGGCAGGTGCATAGCATCTTAAAAATAGTTTTCCCCTTAACCTCAATCTTTCCCGGTTTCAGTAATGTGCTGGTGGTCAAGCAGAATCAGCATTTACTTATGCTGGGGGAGAGGACAGGTGCATAACATCTTGAAAAGACTTCTCCCCTTAACCTCAATCTTTCCCGGTTTAAGTAATGTGCTGGTGGTCGAAAAGAATTAGCACTTACTTATGCTGGTGAAGAGGACAGCTACACAACATCTAGAAAACAATTCTCCCCTTAACCTCAATCTTTCCTGGCATCAGTAATGTGCTGGTGGTCAAACAGAATTAGCACTTACTTATGCTATGGGAAAGTCCAGGTAAATAATATCTAGAAAACAATACTCCCCTTAACCTCAATCTTTCCTGTTATAAGTAATGTGCTGGTGGTCAAGCAGAATTAGCACGTACTTATGCTGGGAGAGAGGACAGGTACATAACATCTAGAAAACAATACTCCCCTTAACCTCAATCTTTCCTGCCATCAGTAATGTGCTGGTGGTCAAAACAGAATTAGCACTTACTCATGCTGGGGAAGAGGGCAGGTGCATAGCATCTTGAAAATAGTTTTCCCCTTAACCTCAATCTTTCCCGGTTTCAGTAATGTGCTGGTGGTCAAGCAGAATTAGCACTTACTTATGCTGGGGGGGAAGACAGGTACATAACATCTAGAAAACAATTCTCCCCTTAACCTCAATCTTTCCTGGCATCAGTAATGTGCTGGTGGTCAAATAGAATTAGCACTTACTTATGCTGGGAAAGAGGACAGGTACATAACACCTAGAAAACAATTCTCACCTTAACCTCAATCTTTCCTGTTATAAGTAATGTGCTGGTGGTCGAATAGAATTAGCACTTACTCATGCTGGTGAAGAGGGCAGGTGCATAGCATCTTGAAAATAGTTTTCCCCTTAACCTCAATCTTTCCCGGTTTCAGTAATGTGCTGGTGGTCAAGCAGAATTAACACTTACTTATGCTGGGGGAGAGGACAGGTGCATAACATCTTGAAAAGACTTCTCCCCTTAACTTCAATCTTTCCCGGTTTAAGTAATGTGCTGGTGGTCGAAAAGAATTAGCACTTACTTATGCTGGTGAAGAGGACAGCTACACAACATCTAGAAAACAATTCTCCCCTTAACCTCAATCTTTCCTGGCATCAGTAATGTGCTGGTGGTCAATCAGAATTAGCACTTACTTATGCTGGGGGAGAGGACAGGTACATAACATCTAGAAAACAATACTCCCCTTAACCTCAATCTTTCCTGTTATAAGTAATGTGCTGGTGGTCAAGCAGAATTAGCACTTAGTTATGCTGGGGGAGAGGACAGCTACACAACATCTAGAAAACAATTCTCCCCTTAACCTCAATTTTTCCTGGCATCAGTAATGTGCTGATGGTCAAACAGAATTAGCACTTACTTATGCTGGGGGAGAGGACAGGTACATAACATCTTGAAAACAATACTCCCCTTAACCTCAATCTTTCCTGTTATAAGTAATGTGCTGGTGGTCAAGCAGAATTAGCACTTACTTATGCTGGGGGAGAGGACAGCTACAAAACATCTTGAAAACAATTCTCCCCTTAACCTCAATCTTTCCTGCCATCAGTAATGTGCTGGTGGTCAAACAGAATTAGCACTTACTTATGCTGGGGGAGAGGACAGGTGCATAACATCTAGAAAACAGTTTTCCCCTTAACCTCAATCTTTCCCGGTTTAAGTAATGTGCTGGTGGTCAAGCAGAATTAGCACTTACTTATGCTGAGGGGGAAGACAGGTACATAACATCTAGAAAACAAATCTCCCCTTAACCTCAATCTCCCGGCATCAGTAATGTGCTGGTGGTCAAATAGAATTAGCACTTACTTATGCTGGGAAAGAGGACAGGTACATAACATCTAGAAAACAATTCTCACCTTAACCTCAATCTTTCCTGTTATAAGTAATGTGCTGGTGGTCGAATAGAATTAGCACTTACTTATGCTGGTAAAGAGGGCAGGTGCCTAGTATCTTGAAAATAGTTTTCCCCTTAACCTCAATCTTTCCCGGTTTCAGTAATGTGCTGGTGGTCAAGCAGAATTAGCACTTACTTATGCTGGGGGAGAGGACAGGTGCATAACATCTTGAAAAGACTTCTCCCCTTAACCTCAATCTTTCCCGGTTTAAGTAATGTGCTGGTGGTCAAAAAGAATTGCACTTACTTATGCTGGTGAAAAGGGCAGGTGCATAACATCTTGAAAAGAGTTTTCCCCTTAACCTCAATCTTTCCCGGTTAAAGTAATGTGCTGGTGGTCAAGCAGAATTAGCACTTACTTATGCTGGGGAAGAGGACAGGTACATAACATCTAGAAAACAGTTCTCCCTTAACCTCAATCTTATCTGGTTTAAGGTAGGTGCTGGTGGTCAAAAAGAATTAGCACTTACTTATGCTGTTGGGGGGGGGGGGGGGGAGGACAGGTACATAACATCTAGAAAACAATTCTCCCCTTAACCTCAATCTTTACTGTTTTAAGTAATGTGCTGGTGGTCAAAAAGAATTAGCACTTACTTATGCTGGTGAAAAGGGCAGGTGGATAACATCTTAAGAAGAGTTTTCCCCTTAACCTCAATCCTTACCGGTTTAAGTAAAGTGCTGGTGGTAAAGGAGAGTTAGCACTTACTTATGCTGGGGGAGAGGGCAGGTACATAACATCTTGAAAAGAGTTCTCCCCTTAACCTCAATCCTTCCTGGTTTAAGTAATGTGCTGGTGGTCAAGCAGAATTAGCACTTACTTATGCTGGGGGAGAGGAAAGGTGCAATAAAATCTAGAAAACAATACTACCCTTAACCTCAATCTTTCCTGGCATCAGTAATGTGCTGGTAATCAAACAGAATTAGCACTTACTTATGCTGGGGGAGAGGACAGGAACATAACATCTTGAAAAGAGTTCTCCTCTTAACCTCAATCTTACCCAGTTTAATTAATGTGCTGGGGGTCAAGCAGAATTAGTACTTACTTATGCTGGGGGAGAGGAAAGGTGCAATAACATCTAGAAAACAATTCTCCCCTTAACCTCAATCTTTCCTGGCATCAGTAATGTCCTGGTGGTCAAACAGAATTAGCACTTACTTATGCTGGGGGAGAGGACAGCTACAAAACATCTAGAAAACAATTCTCCACTTAACCTCAATCTTTCCTGGCATCAGTAATGTGCTGGTGGTCAAACAGAATTAGCACTTACCTATGCTGGGGGAAAGGACAGGTACATAACATGTAGAAAACAATACTCCCTTTCACCTCAATCTTTCCTGTTATAAGTAATGTGCTGGTGGTCAAGCAGAATTAGCACTTACTTATGCTGGGGAGAAGACAGGTACAAAACATCTTGAAAAGAGTTCTCCCCTTAACCTCAATCTTTCCCGGTAATGTGCTGGTGGTCAAGCAGAATTAGCACTTACTTATGCTGGGAGAGAGGACAGCTACACAACATCTAGAAAACAATTCTCCCCTTAACCTCAATCTTTCCTGGCATCAGTAATGTGCTGGTGATCAGACAGAATTAGCACTTATCTATGCTGGGGGAGAGGGCAGGTACATAACATCTAGAAAACAATACTCCCCTTAACCTCAATCTTTCCTGTTATAAGTAATGTGCTGGTGGTCAAACAGAATTAGCACTTACTTATGCTGGGGGAGAGGACAGGTACATAACATCTTGAAAAGAGTTCTCCCCTTAACCTCAATCTTTCCCGGTTTAAGTAATGTGCTGGTGGTCAAGCAGAATTAGCACTTACTTATGCTGGGGGAGAGGACAGGTACATAACATCTAGAAAACAATTCTCCCCTTAACCTCAATCTTTCCCGGTTTAAGTAATGTGCTGGTGGTCAAACAGAATTACCACTTACTTATGCTGGGGGAGAGGGCAGGTGCATAACATCTTGAAAAGAGTTATCCCCTTAACTTCAATCTTTCCCGGTTTAAGTAATGTGCTGATGGTCAAGCAGAATTAGCACTTACTTATGCTGGGAGAGAGGACAGCTACACAACATCTAGAAAACAATACTCCCCTTAACCTCAATCTTTCCTGTTTTAAGTAATGTGCTGGTGGTCAAGCAGAATTAGCACTTACTTATGCTGGGGGAGATGACAGCTACAAAACATCTTGAAAACAATTCTCCCCTTAACCTCAATCTTTCCTGGCATCAGTAATGTGCTGGTGGTCAAGCAGAATTAGCACTTACTTATGCTGGGGGAGAGGACAGCTACAAAACATCTAGAAAACAATTCTCCACTTAACCTCAATCTTTCCTGGCATCAGTAATGTGCTGGCGGTCAAACAGAATTAGCACTTACCTATGCTGGGGGAAAGGACAGGTACATAACATGTAGAAAACAATACTCCCTTTCACCTCAATCTTTCCTGTTATAAGTAATGTGCTGGTGGTCAAGCAGAATTAGCACTTACTTATGCTGGGGGAGAGGACAGGTACATAACATCTAGAAAACAATTCTCCCCTTAACCTCAATCTTTCCCGGTTTAAGTAATGTGCTGGTGGTCAAACAGAATTAGCACTTACTTATGCTGGGGAAGAGGACAGGTACATAACATCTTGAAAAGAGTTCTCCCCTTAACCTCAATCTTTCCCAGTTTAAGTAATGTGCTGATGGTCAAGCAGAATTAGCACTTACTTATGCTGGGGGAGAGGACAGCTACACAACATCTTGAAAACAATACTCCCCTTAACCTCAATCTTTCCTGGCAACAGTAATGTGCTGGTGGTCGAGCAGAATTACCACTTACTTATGCTGGGGGAGAGTGCAGGTGCATAACATCTGGAAAAGAGTTCTCCCCTTAACCTCAATCTTTCCCGGTTAAAGTAATGTGCTGATGGTCAAACAGAATTAGCACTTACTTATGCTGGGAGAGAGGACAGCTACACAACATCTAGAAAACAATTCTCCCCTTAACCTCAATCTTTCCTGGCATCAGTAATGTGCTGGTGGTCAAACAGAATTAGCACTTACTTATGCTGGGGGAGAGGACAGCTACAAAACATCTAGAAAACAATTCTCCCTTAACCTCAATCTTTCCTGGCATCAGTAATGTGCTGGTGGTCAAACAGAATTAGCACTTACCTATGCTGGGGGAAAGGACAGGTACATAACATGTAGAAAACAATACTCCCTTTCACCTCAATCTTTCCTGTTATAAGTAATGTGCTGGTGGTCAAGCAGAATTAGCCACTTACTTATGCTGGGGGAGAAGACAGGTACAAAACATCTTGAAAAGAGTTCTCCCCTTAACCTCAATCTTTCCCGGTTTAAGTAATGTGCTGGTGGTCAAGCAGAATTAGCACTTACTTATGCTGGGAGAGAGGACAGCTACACAACATCTAGAAAACAATTCTCCCTTAACCTCAATATTTCCCGGTTTAAGTAATGTGCTGGTGGTCAAACAGAATTAGCACTTACTTATGCTGGGGGATAGGACAGGTACATAACATCTTGAAAAGAGTTCTCCCCTTAACCTCAATCTTTCCCGGTTTAAGTAATGTGCTGATGGTCAAGCAGAATTAGCACTTACTTATGCTGGGGGAGAGGACGGCTTCACAACATCTTGAAAACAATACTCCCCTTAACCTCAATCTTTCCTGGCAACAGTAATGTGCTGGTGGTCAAGCAGAATTACCACTTACTTATGCTGGGGGAGAGGACAGCTACAAAACATCTAGAAAACAATTCTCCCCTTAACCTCAATCTTTCCCTGGCATCAGTAATGTGCTGGTGGTCAACAGAATTAGCCCTTACCTATGCTGGGGGAAAGGACAGGTACATAACATCTTGAAAAGAGTTCTCCCCTTAACCTCAATCTTTCCCGGTTTAAGTAATGTGCTGGTGGTCAAGCAGAATTAGCACTTACTTATGCTGGGAGAGAGGACAGCTACACAACATCTAGAAACAATTCTCCCCTTAACCTCAATCTTTCCTGGCATCAGTAATTGTGCTGGTGATCAGACAGAATTAGCACTTACTTATGCTGGGGTAGAGGACAGCTACATACATCTAGAAAACAATACTCCCCTTAACCTCAGTCTTTCCTGTTAGCACTTAGCACTTACTTATGCTGGTCGAGGACAGCTGCAAAAAATCTAGAAAACAATTCTCCCCTTAACCTCAATCTTCCTGGCATCAGCAATGTGCTGGTGGTCAAACAGAATTAGGACTTACTGATGGTGTGGGAGAGGACAGGTGCATAACATCTTGAAAAGAGTTTTTCCCTTAACCTCAATCCTTCCTGTTTAGTAATGTGCTGGTGGTCAAGCAGAATTAGCACTTACTTATGCTGGGGGAGAGGACAGGTACATAAAATCTTGAAAAGAGTTCTCCCCTTAACCTCAATCTTTCCTGGTTTAAGTAATGTTCTGGTGGTCAAGCAGAATTAGCACTTACTTATGCTGGGGGAGAGGACAGGTACATAACATCTTGAAAACAATTCTCAACTTAACCTCAATCTTTCCTGTTATAAGTAATGTGCTGGTGGTCAAACAGAATTAGCACTTACTTATGCTGGTGAAAAGGGCAGGTGCATAACATCTTGAAAAGAGTTTTCCCCTTAACCTCAATCTTTCCCGGTTTAAGTAATGTGCTGGTGGTCAAGCAGAATTAGCACTTACTTATGCTGGGGAGAGGACAGGTACATGACATCTTGAAAAGAGTTCTCCCCTTAACTTCAATCTTAACTGGTTTAAGTAATGTGCTGTGGTCAAGCAGAATTAGCACTTACTTATGCTGGGGGGGAGGACAGGTATATAACATCTTGAAAAGAGTTCTCCCCTTAACCTCAATCTTTCCTGGCATCAGTAATTTGAGGCTGTTCAAGCAGAATTAGCACTTATTTATGATGGGGGAGAGGACAGGTACATAACATCTAGAAAACAGTTCTCAACTTAACCTCAATCTTTACTGTTTTAAATAATGTGCTGGTGGTCAAAAAGAATTAGCACTTACTTATGCTGGTGAAAAGGGCAGGTGCATAACAATCTTGAAAAGAGTTTTCCCCTTAACCTCAATCTTTCCCGGTTTAAGAAATGTGCTGGTGGTCAAGCAGAATTAGCACTTACTTATGCTGGGGGAGAGGACAGGTACATAACATCTTGATAAGAGTTCTCCCCTTAACCTCAATCTTTCCCGGTTTAAGTAATGTGCTGATGGTCAAGCAGAATTAGCACTTACTTATGCTGGGAGAGAGGACAGCTACACAACATCTAGAAAACAATTCTCCCCTTAACCTCAATCTTTCCTGTTATAAGTAATGTGCTTGTGGTCAAACAGAATTAGCACTTACTTATGCTGGTGAAAGGGCAGGAGCATAACATCTTAAAAGAGTTTTCCCCTTAACCTGAATATTTCCCGGTTTAAGTAATGTGCTGGTGGTCAAGCAGAATTAGCACTTACTTATGCTGGGAAAGAGGACAGGTACATGACATCTTGAAAAGAGTTCTCCCCTTAACCTCAATCTTAACTGGTTTAAGTAATGTGCTGGTGGTCAAAAAGAATAAGCACTTACTTATGCTGGGGGGGGGGGGGGGGGGGGGACAGGTATATAACATCTTGAAAAGAGTTCTCCCCTTAACCTCAATCTTTCGTGGCATCAGTAATTTGAGGCTGTTCAAGCAGAATTAGCACTTACTGCGGGAGAGGACAGGTACATAACATCTAGAAAACAGTTCTCAACTTAACCTCAATCTTTACTGTTTTAAATAATGTGCTGGTGGTCAAGCAGAATAGCACTTACTGATGCTGGGTGAGAGGACAGGTACATAACATCTTGAAAAGAGTTCTCCCCTTAACCTCAATCTTTCCTGGTTTAAGTAATATGCTTGTGGTCAAGCAGAATTAGCACTTACTTATGCTGGGGGAGAGGACAGGTACATAACATCTTCAAAAGAGTTCTCCCCTTAACCTCAATCTTTCCTGGTTTAAGTAAAGTGCTGGTGGTAAAGCAGAGTTAGCACTTACTTAAGCTGGGGGAGAGGACAGGTACATAACATCTTCAAAAGAGTTCTCCCCTTAACCTCAATCTTACCCAGTTTAATAAATGTGCTGGTGGTCAAGCAGAATTAGCACATACTTATGCTGGGGGAGAGGACAGGTACATAACATCTTGAAAAGAGTTCTCCCCTTAACCTCAATCTTACCCAGTTTAATTAATGTGCTGGTGGTCAAGCAGAATTTGCACTTACTTATGCTGGGGAGAGGACAGGTACATAACATCTAGAAAACAATTCTCCCCTTAACCTCAATCTTTACTGTTATAAGTAATGTGCTGGTGGTCAAAAAGAATTAGCACCTACTTATGCTAAGGGAGAGGACAGGTACATAACATCTTGAAAAGAGTTCTCCCCTTAACCTCAATCTTTCCCGGTTTAAGTAATGTGCTGGTGGTCAAGCAGAATTAGCACTTACTTATGCTGGGGGAGAGGACAGGTACATAACATCTAGAAAACAATTCTCCCCTTAACCTCAATCTTTCCCGGTTTAAGTAATGTGCTGGTGGTCAAACAGAATTAGCACTTACTTATGCTGGGGGGGAAGACAGGTACATAACATCTAGAAAACAATTCTCCCCTTAACCTCAATCTTTCCTGGCATCAGTAATGTGCTGGTGGTCAAATAGAATTAGCACTTACTTATGCTGGGAAAGAGGACAGGTACATAACACCTAGAAAGAGTTCTTCCCAATCTCAATCTTTCCTGT